>NC_064835.1:55477575-55780606 GCF_024166365.1 Elephas maximus indicus
ACTCAACACTGCCCCTCTCTGTCAGCAGCTGCTGCAATTGTTAAGCCTTTCCTATAACACTGCCCCTCCCCCAGCAGTGTTCCAGCCAGATGAGCTCAGCATTACTAAAGGCATAGTTCAATCACAAGTGGATGGCTTTAACATATTCATCAGTGATAGCCATGACCTCTAATGTTATAAATGCAATCTGAATTATCAGAATAATTCAGCTTTTAAAGTTACACATGTCCAAGATAAGAGGATATATCTCCAGATGCCATTACAGTTCAGGAATCTATCCCTTTGCTAGTAAGTAGAATGAAAGTGAAAGCAAAAATGAGGCTCAGAAATTACCTGATAATGGGCCAGAGACTTCATATAGATTAAATACTGGCTTTTTAGGGGTTCATTTAAAAAATAATTGATGCCCCTCTTTTGTAGATGATCAATAGATTACAGTTACTGGCTCAACCTTACTGCCATGCTTACTCAGTAACCATGTCTTTTTCTCAGAGCCATTTCTCAGTGGTGCCTCCCAACAATACTATCCATATGTGATTACCACAGGAGCTGCCACATTCCTATGTGACTCCATCCTGGGCCACCACTTACTAGAAGAAGGGTATATCAGTTATCTACTGCTGCATAATAAACCATTCCAAAGCTCAGTGCCTTAAAACAACTATTTATTATTTCTCATGATTCCAGGAGTAAGGAGGAAGGGGAGGTTTTAGGAGGTTAAAACAGGCACATTCAACTAAAGCATCAGCTTGGCTAAAAGGTCTAAAATGGTCACACTCACATCTAGCAATTAGCACTGGCTGTTGACTGGAGGCTGGGATCAGATGGGATGGCTAGACTTTTTTTTCTAGTCTTTCATCTTGGGTTTCTTTATAGCTTGGCTGTTGGAGGTCATCATTACAACAGGGCAGAAGACAAAGGTACAAAACCTCTGAGACCTGTACCCAGAACTCACTTAGTGTCAACTTTTGCCAGGATCTGATGTCAAAGCAAGTCATAAGGTAAACGGAGATTCAAGGGGAGGAGAAATAAATTCCACCACTTGAAAACAGAGCAGCAAAATCACACAGCAAAGGAACACGAAGGAGTTGTTGCAGGCATCTTTGAAAACAAATTATCACAAGCAATTAATCATAACCAAAATGTTCTTTGTTATAGCAGCTTAGCATCTACTCCAACTCATAGAAAGCAGTGAATCAACTCTGGCTCTCTCTGGTAGAAACTCAGATTGTGCTGGTATCCATTTAGTACTTTATGGACAGAAAAACAAAAGAAGATAGTATATATAATTAGCTTTAAAATGTGGAAAAAAATCCCAGTGAGAACTCTCACTTAGGTAGAGCATTTGGTATCAACTTTAGTAAGATAATGACTTCAGGTACAAATGATACATTTATCTTCTATTGTTCTACTATCAGCTAAAAGTATTCTAACTTTTTAGTATGCAATTCAAATTTTGATTCCATCTGCAATGAACAAGTTATCATAAACAGATAAATTTTAGCAAGGAAAGCAATCCATAAGTTCTTCCACCATAATTCCCCAAATTAAAAAAAAAAAAAGTTGATTTAGAGTCAATTCCGACTCATTGCTCTCCTACAGGACATATAGGGTAGCAATGTGTCCTGCCCCACAGGGTTTCTAAGGAGCCGCTGGTGAATTCGAACTATCGAAGTTTTGGTTAGCAGGCGAGCTCTTAACCACTGTGCCACCAAGACTCCCACCAATAATAGGCAGTTTGATTTGGTGGAGAAACAAACAAAATTCACCTCTGTCTCTCAGTGATAAAAAGTAGGCTGCAATTAGAAAGTTCTATATACAGTTGGTAATCTACATTCTAGTTCTTGCTTTGCCACTAACTAACTGCGCTATGTGGAAATTCTTTTAAACTCTCTGCAATGGTTTCTTCATCTAAAAACATAATGATGTAGATTATGTATCATTGTTGTTAGGTGCCTTCCAGTCATTCCCACTCATAGTAACTCTATGTACAACAGAACGAAACACTCCCTGGTCCTACGCCATCCTCACAATTGTTGCTATATTGAAGCCCACTGTTGCAGCCACTATGTCAATGCATCTCACTCAGGGTCTTCCTCTTTTTCGTGGACCCTCTACTTTACTGAGCATGATGTCATTCTCTAAGGACTGGTCCCTCCTGATAACATGTCCGAAGTATGTGAGACGAAGTCTGGCCATCCTCACTTCTAAGGAGCATTCTGGCTGTACTTCTTCCAAGATAGAACTCTTCATTCTTCTAGAAGTCTATGTTGTAATCAATATTCTTTGCCAACACCATAATACAAAGGCATCGATTCTTCTTTGATCTTCCTTATTTGTTGTACAGCTTTCACATGCATATGAAGCAAATGAAAATACCATGGGTTGGGTCAGGCACACCTTAGTCCTTATAAGTAACATCTTTGTTTTTTAACACTTTAAAGAGGTCTTCTGCAGCAGATCTGTCCAATGCAATAAGTCATTTGATTTCTTGACTACTGCTTCCATGGACACTGATTGTGGATCTAAGCAAAATGAAATCTTCGACAACTTCAATTGTTCCGCTTCATAAAGTTTTCACTAGCCAATTTTTTCTGAAGTAGACTGCCAGATCCTTCTTCCTAGCCTGTCTTCGTTTGGAAGCTCTGCTGAAACCTGTCCACCATGGCTGACCCTGCTGATATTTGATATACCAGTGGCACAGCTTCCAGCATCACAGCAACATGCAAGCCTTCACAGTATGACCAACTGACAGATGACCGATGAGTAGATTATAGACAAGCTACAAATTTATTTCACTGACTTTGGAGTAAAATTTTGGCTTGAAACTGAAAGCTTCTAATCATTAGCTATCATATTTACTTAAGTTCTCTCAGCCTCACCACTGCCAAATATAAAATGAGAAATACTAATCAACTAACAAAATACAGGGAACAGTAATTATAGCTTAATTGGTAATCAGAAATAAGGGAGTGATGTTTTCGATTTTTTGCTCTGTATGTTGATTTAAAAATAAATTGCCCATATTTTATAAATGCTAAATATTTATATTTGCATTAATAATAAAAAGTCAGTTTTGTGCATACAGGCTGTTCCCGGGTTACTTAAGAACAAACTGCCATAAAGCCTATTGTGTTAAAAATTTGAGTTAAACACAATGATTCATAATAACAAATGCAGGCACTCCTCTATGACACTCATGAAAACACTGTGCAACTTCAGCATCTCTTCTAACCTGTTTTAAGAATTGTTTCTTTCATTTTTTTTTTACAATATTGTGTAACTACGCACATATACACAGTTTCTCTCTCTGTGTCTTCAGTACAGTACTGTATGTAGTTACTTTTACAATTACTGTATTATTACTATGTACTGAACTATGTACTGTATCATCATGTTTAAAATGTTTTAGTGTATTTGGAAGTGTTTCCTAAGTGTTTTATATGCAACCCGTAACCCACTGCCTTCAAGTCGATTCCAACTCATAGCGACCCTATAGGACAGAGTAGAACTGCCCTATAGGGTTTCCAAGGAGTACCTATTGGATTCAAACTGCCAACCTTTTGGTTAACCACTTAACCCCTATGCCACCAGGGTTTTCATCTGCACAGACAGATAAAAAATATATACTACATATTAGGACGGAAACCCTGGTGGTGTAGTGGTCAAGTGCTACAGCCACTAACCAAAGGGTCGGCAGTTCAAATCCACCAGGTGCTCCCTGGAAACTCCATGGGGTAGTTCTTCTCTGTCCTATAGGGTCACTATGAGTCGGAATCGACTCAATGGCACTGGGTTTTTTATATATTCGGACAAACATTTGACTAACTGACACTAAATAAGAACCATATGTACCTGTACCTGTTCTGACTTACCTACAAAACCTACATAAAGACAGACTTAGGAGCGAATCTTGTTCGTAAGCCGGGGACTGCCTGTATTGTATAAGCCTCAATGTGAAGAGATAGTGGTGTTGACAGTATGCTTGTCCATCCTTACTGTTGTGCATTCCTTATAACCGACATAAGATTATCGTAGTTTACTACTGTAGGCATCTTACAAAGATGGCTAATTTTATTATATCTGTCTCCTAACTACTGGACAGTCTATATTTTTGTTTAAAAAAAGTGATGGCTTCTCAGTGCTTCTGGTGTTAACCAGTTGGTCTCTTTGCTCTTATTCTTTTTCTGTAGGTTATAGGTCATCAACCGAATAATATATGTGGCATGGTGCCAGGCACTGTAAGGAGGATTTATCCTCCTAAAAAAAAAAAAAAAAAAGTTTTTTTTTTTTTTTTTTCAAGAATACTAGACACTAGAAGAGGATTTCACAAGATCAGCACTTTTGATATCTGGGTCAGATAATCCTCCGTTGTGGGGGACTGTGCTATGCATTGTAGGATATTTAACATCCATAACTTCTACGCACAAACACCAACTACCCTTGCTCCCAAATTGTGACAACCAAAAATATCTGAAGACATTGCCAAATGTCCCCATTTTATGTGTGGAAGAAGCATGCCAAATCTTCTCTGGCTGAGAACCAGTGCTCTGGATTTATGCTGTCCAGTAACATTACTATTAAAATTTAAATTGAAGTTACATTAAAAATTCAGTTCCTCAGTTACACTAATCACACTTGAAGTGCTACATGATGGCATGTGGCTTTTGGATATCATACTGAACAGTACTGATACAGAATATTTCCTTCGCTTCAGAAAGTTCTCTTGTATAGCACTTGTTGAGATCAAAGGATAAGATAAGAAATGTAATAACAACATTGGTAATAGTAATAATCATCATTATATGGCACCACTACACAGTCTCCTCCATTGTGGAACTCCTAATTGTTCAAAGGATTAGTTCAAAATTTAATTCCTTCTGTAAAGGCTTCCTCTATTCATTGGTTAAGACAGAATTCCTGAGAAGCTTATTCTGTGAAGACCAGTAGTTCAAAATGTAATGATGACAACTAATGCCTAAAGGTGGCTATAAGACAAACCTCACAAGTACTTACTGGATAGGCACAACAGTGGTAGAGATGGGGTGTTGGTGAATCTCTACTAATGCCTAAATCAGGAAGCAGAGGCCAAGAATCTTGAACAGGTATAAAGCACAAGACTATCTGGAGGCTTGATCTGGCTGAAGACACTACGGATCCACTAGGAATAAAACAATACTGAAAACCAACAACAACAATAACAAGATGATAATGTCAATTGAAGCATGGAGGGTTTCACTTTAACAAAACCAGAAGTAGCCTGCAGAGCCATCTGGTTTTGAGCACATCTGTTCTCTGACCATCTTAGCTAGCTGGCCAAGAAGCATGAATTGACTAAAGGACCCTCCATGTTTGAAGATCAAGCGTGCCCTTGACCTGGTGACATGTCAACATGAGACCACACTTAACAATCAAGAGGATCAGAAAAAATCTAAGTCAACATTTTTGAATTTTCATTAAAGGAAAATAAAAGGATCCTAAGAAACTTTAAGAACACTCACACAACCACTGAAGCTCATGGTGCCTCCAGCCTCACAAAGCCCGAACGGGGCTCTTTTTTGCTATGGTGTGAGTGTGTATGCGTGTGTACGTGTTGTGTACTGGGGGGAAAGCACCTTTGTGTGTATGAAGCTTCATAATTAATGAATCTCCTGAAAACAACACTAATATTCTCTCCTAAGCTTTAATCCCAAAAGTGAGGAAACAATATGTCCTTCTATATGTGACAATTGTCCACATGTGATGTTATTATGGATTTATTAATTTAGAAATTATTGAATGCCTATTGGGACCTACTATGTCCTATTTTAAGACATGATGGCTAGATAAGATCCCAATAACAAATTCATTTTGAAAAATAGGTTCCTATTAAACATAATGCATACACTGGGCATTGGATATACACACAAATGAGATCATTCAGAGTGATTACGATCTGGGGAATGGGAGGAGAAAAAAAAGTGAGAGACACAAGTAACTATAAGACCAGATAGAACAGAATATGCACCAGGAGAGTTGAAAAGTGTTAAGGCTATACAAAAAGAGAGAGATCATATTTCATCGTGGAAATTCAGAAGTCTTTCGGGAGGCAAACTTTTAGCTGTGTCTTGAGGATTAGGTAGGATTTTGTCAGATTCCTGTGGCACAAAAAGCCACTCCTAGCTAAAGCCAACCTTCAAGGCAGAGGAGGTAGGTGCATCTTCTGAAGTGTATGGTACATGCAGGGATGTAGGGACAGGTCAGGCTGGACTGGCAAACTGGGAGGTAACAGTTTCCGCATCTCTTAAAAAACAAAACAAAACCTTATTCCATGTGCACACAGGATCTATGATTTAACAAGATCCCCAGATGATTTAATGCATACTGAAGTTTGAAAACAACTTAAAAGAAAAGAAATATCTGAAAATATGAAGTCATGGAATTCAGCTTATTTGGATGGTTTGGGAAAAAGTATATATTTGTTCATCCTGTCTCTGAAAATGTCTAAAAAATACATGAGATACCCTTTTTCTTCTCCTTTAACTTTTAATGAAAATACATATAACTTCAACCAATGATCACCAGTTATTGAAACAAGCACAGAACTAGGTACTTTCACACACATTAACATCATTTCATTTTAACCACACTGTGCAAAGATAATTATTTTAGAATAAATTGAAAACCTGTAAGTTGTTGGAAGATGATGAAAGAAGTAGCTCTGATCCTCAATTTCTAATTCTTCATTCAAACCCGTACTATAACCTCTTATTCCTTACTGTTTCTAATCGCACACCCTGAGAACTAGTGAGAGACAGATAACATATGCAATTCTACCTTATTATCACCGCCAGTTTCAGTCCATGTCTCTCCTGAGCTTGTATACCATATAAAAGCCTTTCTATCAGCCCTTTGGAAACCCTGGTGGTGTAGCGGATAAGGGCTACAGCTGCTAAACCAAAAGGTCAGCAGTTTGAATCCACTCTTTGGAAACTCCACAGGGCAGTTCTACTCTGTCCTATAGGGTCGCTATGAGACGGAATCAACTCAATGGCAATGAGTTTTGGGTATTAGCAATTTAGCTGAAGGCCTGTGTATGGGGCTGGCTGTGTGGGTTTCTCTTAGAAGTTAAAAAGAAAACGCACTATTAATATACTAGCCCTAAAGTTACAGGAAGGGGTTTTCTAAGCCACCCATTCCTTTCTCCTTTATGTTGACCACTCTCTGATATCAAATCCTGTTCTGTGGTTCCTGGGGATCTGTGTGATTTTTCTAATGAAAAAAACTTATCAAAGAATATAAATCCCATTTTTACCTCTTACAGGCAAACTTTGTGTGTTTGTTTTGTTTCTTACAAATGTAACCTTAATGAAATTTCATTTTATGTTCAGTTATTGAGGGCTGGGTGTGGGTGACACAAATAGTTAAATGTTTAACAACTAACTGAAAGATTGGAAGTTCAAACCCATCCAGAGGTGCCTTGGAAGACAGTCCTGGTGATCTGCTTCTAAAAGGTCACAGCCACTGACAACCTTGCACATACAGGGTTGCAATGAATTGCAATCGAATTCAACAGCAATCGTTTTTTTGTTTTGTATAAGATGCTATAAGAAAGTACCCAAAACCTCAATGATCTAACATAATAAAGGTTTATTTCTCTCCCTTGCTAGATTCCAACTGGGGGCAAGGTTAGTGTTGGGGGGAATGACTTTCTTAAGGATACAGACTCCTTTCATTCAATGGCTCCATTGAAAGGCCTCCAAGCCTGGCACCCAATTCTCTTGATCACTTACCAGGAACTAGAAAAGTTAAAGGATAGCATGGGGATTCAGGGGCTGGGTTTGGAAATGGCATGCATCAGGTTCATCTACATTATTTTGGCTAGCACTCAGGCACAGGTCTCACATGAACGCAGAGGGTGGGAAATGTGACTTACCTGTATGCTCAGGGAAAAAATGAAAGAGTTTGGCAAGCAGAGTCTGTCACACTGTGTGATAACTGTTTTAGAGATGCTATTATGTATTTAATTATAAATCACTGTTTCTTTACTTGCTTCATTATCAAATTAGTTTGTTACAGGTTGCTTGGATAATGGCAGTGATGCACAATTTTTCAGCAGGATTTTTGGCCTATAATTTTCACATTACTACACTTCAAAGTGATCCAACAGAATGCAGAAATTATCAAACAATATCATTAATATCACAGGAGTGCAAAGGCATTCAACTGTGTGGATCATAAGAAATTATGGATAACAATGCAAAAAATGGGTATTCCGGAGGACTTAATTGTGCTCATGTGGAACCTGTACATAGACCAAGAGTCAATAGTTCGAACAGGACAAGGGGATGTTGCATAGTTTAAAATCAAGAAAGGTGTGCATCAGGGTTGTAGCCTTTCACCATATTTATTCAATCTGTATGCTGAGCAAATAATCAGAGGCTGGACTATATGAAGAAGAACAGGGCATCAGGATTGGAGGAAGGTTCATTAATAACCTTTGATATGCAGATGACACAACCTTGCTTACTGAAAGTGAAGAGGACTTGAAGCACTTACGATGAAGATCAAAGACTACAGCTTTCAGTATGGATTACACCTTAGCATAAAGAAAACAAAAATCCTCACAACTGGACCAATAAGAAATATCATGATAAACAGAGAAAAGACTGTCATTATCAAGGATTTCATTTTACTTGGATCCACAATCAGCTATGGAAGCAAACCCAAAAACCCATTGCTGTCGAGTCGATTCCGATTCATAGCAAACCTACTACGGCAGCAGCAGTCAAGAAATCAAAAGATGCATTGCATTGTGCAAATCTGCTGCAAAAGATCTATTTAAAGTGTTAAAAAGCAAAGATGTTAAGTACTAAAGTTTGCCTGTCCATGGTGTTTTAAGACGCCTCACACGCATGTGAAAGCTGGAAAACGAATAACGAAGATGGAAAGAGTTGACGTCTTTGAGTTGTGATGTTGGCAAAGAATATTGACTATACCATGGACTGCCAAAAGAATAAACAAATCTGTCTTAGAAGAAGTACAGCCAGTGTGTTCCTTAGAAGCAAAGATGGCAAGACTTCGTCTCACATACTTTGAACATGTTATCAGGAGGGCCCAGTACCTTGGGAAGGACATCATGCTTGGTAGAGGGTCACCAAAAAAGAGGAAGACCCTCAACAAGATGGACTGACACAGTGGCTGCAATGATGGGCTCAAGCATAACAACTGTGAGGGTGGCACAGGACTGGGCAGCATTTCTTTCTGTTATACACAGGAGGTAGCTATGAGTCGGAACCCAATGGACAGCATCTAACAACAACAGATTTCAAAGTATGCATATGTATAGGTTGCAATTCAAAGTATGTATATGTCACTTCACATCCAGGGTATGGTCTGTGAAATAAGACTTTATGTGATTTGCACATTGTGGGAACACCTTATTATATACAAAAGACAGGCGTATAAAGTGCTCACCGGGCAGGCCCAGAGCATGCGCCACTACCGCTGCTGCACCAAAGAACTGTGTGAAAACTTTGGTTCTGCAGCCACTGGTCCTGCATGGTCGTTGGCTGGTCTTCAAGAGCCACGCTCACCCAGCCAACGAGGCGCCTACTGGCCTTCCAACCAGTCGCTTCTAGGCTCCCTTCCCCTCCTCCATGCCTGCCTTCCCTCCCACTAAATGGGATTTAAACTCTTCCAGCTCTGATCACCCCTCCTCCACCTCCTCTGCCTCCTCCCCCAGCTGCCTTGCCACCACCACCACCACCACTGCAGGAGAAACAGCAGTCTCAGGCCCAGGCATGACATGCAGCTTGCCCCTGCCAAGTGGGGCATTGGCCTCGTGGGGCATCCCGCTCCTCAGATCCGGCGGCATCCATGTAGTCCCCACCTGAGGCAAGTGTGGTGGGACTGGCAGCTGCAGATGGGCACCGGGATCCCTTTTCCCCGTCACCTCAGGGCCAGGGCTGATCCATACCTGGAGAGCTAGTAAGAGACGGACAAGATCTTCAGTACTTAGCAAAGTACCTCTGTGACATCCGGTTCTCCTGTCGGGATTTCTGAACTCTGTTATAACCCTAGGGAGCCATGGACACATACACAGTCTGTTGTGTCCGAACTGACATTATGCAGCGCATACCTGTACTTACTGCTCAAGTAATACACAACAGGTTTTTATTGGTTGAGTGACACTTCATTAATGATATTTTGCCTATGGCTCTGTGCTATTGAAATAGTTGGAAACATATTACTAAAATAAGAGATCAAACTACTGAGTTCTCTTTAAATTTAGAAGATGATCTTTTTCAAAATAAAACCTTACTTATTAAAAGGTGATCCAGAAATAACACTAGCCAATTTTTTTTTTTTAAATAAATCGTTCAATTCATTCCTCTCCAATTTTTAAATTAATACTAAGTCTTTTTTCCTCCACTGGAGAATGGAAATTGGTGGTGTAGGTGAGTTATGGGGTCTCTTGTCTCTCCTACATGAGACATGGGAATTCTGGTGGCTTAGTGGTTAAGAGCTATGGATGCTAACCAAAAGGTTGGCAGTTCAAATTCACCAGATGTTCCTTGGAAACTCTAAGGGGCAGTTCTACTCCATCCTATAGGGTTGCTATGAGTCAGAATTGACTTGACGGCCAACAGGTTTGGTTTGGTTTTATACGAGACATCAACTAGAATGGCCACCTAATTGTGTATCCCTGAGAATGGCATTATGACATTTTGTCCTTGATCCATTTGACTTCTATTGTCTAAGTAGGGATGAGAGGGTAAGGACAGATGGAGTAGGCGCATGATTTAATACCAACCCAATACATCCCAACTTCTACAAAAACGACAACAGCTTTAAACACAACTTATGTCGATTTGTTGACTTCTTGTTAAACAGTGTAGAAGAAAGATTATCATCTCTAAAAACCCATGTTCTAACCCTATTCCTCCTCTAATGTGGTATCTAATGCAGGTGATGGCTAATTTCTAGGAGTCAGACACGTCATCTTTTAATTTGAAGCAAACACTGCAACCTTCAAATTCGTTCCAGATCCAAAATTATATGGCTCTACTATGGCTATAGGGTCGCTATGAGTCGGGATCGACTTGACGGCAGTGGGATAGGTTCTTTGGTGTATAACTATGGCTTTACTATAAAATAGATGAATGGTATTACTAGATCATATTAAGTTTGATGATGACTAGCATAGAGATGGAAAAATGATGCTGTTATGCAGAGATGTTAGAAAACTATATCAGAAATAAGTAGTTTATCACTTCCATTGCATACCCTACTTTTTACCTTGCAGTGTCCTTTGAAATAAAAGAGAAAGATAGGATGTAAACACATAATATCGAAAGTCAAGGTGAAAAAAATACACACGTCATAAACACCAAAACAGTTATTTTCTAGATGCGAAAGACAATGGAGGAAATACTACACTAAAAGAACCTGGGGATCAAAGAGTAGAGTAAATTCAAACCAAGTTCTGCTGCATGAAAGAAGAGTATCAGGGCCTGTGCAAGATGAATGTAAAATTGATTTATTCAACAAAACAAGGAAGAAGCATCGCACCATCACTCTATTCTACTCCTGGAATAACTGTCTTGAGTACACAACTTTATTTTGCAACCAAGAATGTAGATTGAAGATTATAAAGAAAAGCAAACTAAAAATATTATTGGAATAGGCTTGATAAAGAAGGAAAAGTAAAAGACCAAATCATTATCTATATTGTCAATCACAAAATGACAAATAACAAGACTAGTTACAAACATCTGAAAGATAGAAAATACCGCTAGAGTAAAACTCCAAATTACTGGTACAAAAGGATTTGCCTTAAAATTTTGTTCCAAGTCTTCTTGAAACTGTTTCTGAGATAGGATTTCAGAGTGAAAATAAACGATAAAAACTGTGTAGACATATAGAACATAGATAACTAAACTGTGTTAAAACTAGATGTATGATCATTATTAAGCTCATAATTTATATTCTTCTTGAAAGCTGAACACAGGGGTAAAAAGAGCAGAATGGAAAGATTCACAACTATTTTAATGATTATATTCATTTTAATTGAGACAAAACATCATAAATGAAGAATGTGGAGCCTTGGTGGCACAGTGGTTAAGTGCTCAGCTGCTAATATAATTTAAAGAATGATGATTTTAACAAGGGCTTATCTGAAAGCTGGAAAAAGTAGATCGGTTGCCTTCAAACTGTTCCTATTATTATTTTACCTTTGTTGTTTAAGCTCCAGAGCATGCAATGAAGAACATCTGACCCATCATTATAAAAAAAAAAAACCACTTATAAAACCCATAAAATCAACTCCCTGCCCTCCAGTAATGACCCGTAAACAATGCAGTGATGCATCTTCCAAATAGAAGAACCAGGGAAGTCACCTCCATGGGCAGCTGTGTTTTTCTTGCAAACGCTTTCATCTTGACTTAACATTGTTTTCCAATGTCTTCCCTTGTGCTTGTCTTGCCTTCACAATTAGAATGAAAACACCTTAGAAGCCAAACCATGTCTTGGTTGGCCAATCAAAAGCCAACACAGGGCTTACTATATTTGGTCTGTATCCTTCTTTCTCTTCTTTAAAAAAAAAAATTAGACAAAAATTTAAAGGTGAAAGAAGTATTAGCGATCATCTAGCTCGAAGATTTCCTTTCCTAGATGAGGTAGTAAGACCAGATATAAAAGTGGACTTCCTCAGAGACCCCCAGCCTGATTTATCTCTCCTCTTGAGGAAAACAAACACAAAACACTGCAGCTCTCAGAAGGTTATTATACCAAAAAGAGGAGCCATATGTTAGTTAGAGCTTTGGGCATGGAAGAAATATTAGTTACAACAGTCACGTTTATATTTTAAAGGCCATATTTTAAATTTATTAGGCAATATTACAGATGATGGTGCCATCTCAATGGGAGCACACTGAGAAGTAGGTCAATATTTTTAATTGTGACATTTAAGAAACTACCAAAGCAGTATGTTCATAAGCCCACAAATGGAAGTGAACCAATTAGTTTCTTTCCTTTCTGCTAATACCAAAAAGATCATATTCTAATGAATGTAAATATTTAATACTTTTGACCTTTCATCCCTTAAATACTCCCCTATGAATCTGGATCAGGGAAGTATAATATAATTATTAGAAGAAGAAACAAACCGCAGCTCTTACAAATGCAGTGCACATTTTAGGGGCTTCTTGTTATTAAATATTTTCATGCTGTAAAAAGATAATCATACTTGAGCACAAATATCATTCCATCTACAAAAGCACAAAGGGTACAAAGAAGAATGCTGCAAGCACTGAAATACTGTATTTCAACAATTATGTATCAATTCAAATATTAATCATTAGTAGCAATTCAAAACGGAAGGCCAGATTGACTTAACATTACCATCAAATTTGAGCTACTCTTATGGTTATTAAAAGTATTTTTTAAGAAGTATAACTTCAAATAAATCATGCCAATAGTTCACTAAGTCCTTATGAGCAACCAAACTGCAACAATAAGAAATCTGAACTGAAAACATGATTCTCTAAACATGGAACCTGAAACACGTGAAGCTAACACAGTAAATGGCAAATTTATCTAAACATTTACCCAAACGTTACAGCTTTTCAGCTTATCTTCTCCAACTAGTTCTATAAGGCAAAAATCATGCCTTCAAAATCAACTGAATAGAAATATCCACACTTGAAATTTGAAAAATGCTTCATGTTTTCTCAAATTCTTTCACTGTGGCAGTTATCTATTTCTTAAAATTGATGGATTACATTAAACCAGCATTATTAGTTGACAAATAAGGATTCAGACATAAAATGGCTAATGACTTGTACCAGGTGTCTGTTGTCAGAACTGAGCCTCTAGTGTCCCTAAAAGCACTTGTAGAAACCACAGGGGCTCTCCCTCTTTGGTGTCTGAGTCGCCACAGCCTCCATATGGTACGTAGGGTTTTCTAAGAGAAGTTCAGCACCAAGTGGCAACCTGGAGCCAAAAGCAAGTTCAGGAATGCTGCATAACATTGAGGATTACAAAAAAATAAATGACATGCTCTTATCTATATATTTCAAATTCACAAAGAGTCATTTATTAACTATCACTCATCTTCTCTGTCAGTTACCTTGAAGAACAAGAATAACAATAGAATATGTATAATTCCCACCTTGTTCTTCATGGAGGGGTCAGAAAAAGCCTTTCTGAGTAAGCATCTTCAATTACATTTATATACTGTCCATCAGTCACTGCTTTAAGCTCTTGACCTATTTTAACAATCACCCTGTGAGGCAGGTGCTGTTATCTTTCTCATTTTAAAACCAGTCCAGTTGCCACTGAGTCGATTCTGACTCATGGCAACCCCTCGTGTGTCAGAGAAGAACTGTGCTCCATAGGGTTTTCAATGGCTGATTATTCAGAAGTAGATGGAGAGGTTTTTCTTCTGAGGCACCTCTGGGTAGATCTAATCTCTAAACTTTCAGTTAGCAGTTGAGTGCGTTAACCATTTACATTACCCAAGGACCCTTATTCCCATTCTACAAATGATGAGATTGATATATACCATATCTTCAGTGCTTACAGCATTCTTCTTTGTACCCTTTGTGCTTCATAGATGGAATGATATTTGTGCTCAAGTATGATTATCTTTTTACAGCATGAAAATATGATTTGCCAAAGGTCACACAGCTGATAAATAAATGATAGAGTCAGGTTTCAAATGTAGGCAGTCTGGTTCCATAATCTGTGCTCTTAATAACTAGGCAGACCTATAAATTGGATGGATTTAAGATATTTTGGAGTTAGGCTGGTAAAATTAATATATGGCTTTGGATATGAGGAGTAAAGAAAAAGGCGGAACAAAGCATAACTCCCAAGCCACTGCATCAAGCAACTAGGTTGTTATTTCCAACCCTAAAGTGATGGAAAAAAGAGTTGAGGTGGGTTTTGGGTTTTTGTGGAGACAATACTGCATAGATAAGTCTAGAGAAAAGAGCCAGAAGCAGAAATGTTGGAATTGTTAGTATAGAGTAAGATGAGAGAGAAGAAACTAAAGCCCAGGCCAAAGCTCTGGGACAACCCCATATGTAGAAGTCCAAGAGGATATGGGACCAGAAAGAGGTAGGAGGACAAGGAAAAGCCAAGAGAGGCAAGAAGAGGAGGTAACCTTCAGTAAGGAGTCAACCATATGTGACTGTACTGAGAGGTTAGGTGAAGACATAGATAGGAAGTGGTCAGCTAGAATCAATGAATGGCTGAACCCAATGATTCACACTAGAACAGTGTCCATGGAGTTGCGAGTCTGAAAGCCAGAATGGAGTGGGTGAAAAAGCGGCCATTGATACGTAGCAAGTGTATTTTAAAAACTCACGGTAAATAGATTTGTGATACAGAAAGTATAGTATAATACTAATGGCAAATCTAGGTGGTAGTTTTATAAGTACAGGTATTCCCTGTGAAATTCAGGGGGCAACTTCGCTGTATTTGTGTACATTTTAACAATTAAACCATGGGGAAATGCATGAGGAATTAAAAAAAAAAAAAAAAAAACCCAGTGCCATTGAGTCGATTTCGACTCATAGCAACCCTATACAGACATCAAATTCAGGACTGTGGCTCCCTGGTCAAAATTGGACAGTAGGGATAGGAAATGAAGGAAATGCAGCTATTGAGGAGTAAAAAGTGGCTTCTAGTGCACTGAGGAGCCCTGCTGGCACAACGGCTAAGTGCATGGCTGCTAACGGAAAGGTTGAAGGTTCTAATCCACATAGTGGCTCTATGGGAGCACGACCTGCTTCTGTAAAGATTACAGCCTAGGAAACCCTATGGGGCAGTTCTACTCGTCACATGGGGTCGCTATGAGTAAGAATCAACTTGACAGCGCACAACAACTTGTGCAGTGGTAACACTTTATTTCTTAAGGAAAGGGGTCTGTATTCTTATTACTCCTCGTATTGTTTTGTGTATATTCCACAATATAAAGAAACTATAAATGTGAGGTAAAGACATTGAAAGAGTGAGTACAGCTTATTCTTTGAAAAGTTTGGTTTCAAAGCAGCAGACAATCAGGGCAGTTCTTGGAGAGGGGTGCAATCAGGTAAGGTTTTCTGTTTGTATTAACACATAACACCTTTTTTTTGTGCTGTTTGGATTTTCTAATAGATAGGAAACAACTTATCATTCCAGAGAGGGACGATCACTGGAGCGGAGTCCTTGAAAAGGCAGAAGGAGGTGGGGCCAGGAGCTGCAGTGGAAGGACTAGCATTTTGGGAGACGTGGATTTTCATTCTTTTTTAATCCATGGGAGCACAAGAATAGGTATACAATGCCAGTACTCTGATTCTCGGTTTAAATAGCAGTAATCCTGCCCAAGAACACCCTGTCTTCCATATCTGCCCCTTTCTCTCTGTTCAGCCATTGTTAGCCTCCAATAATCAAGCTGTCTCCTCGGCCCCACGTGCTCGTGTAAGACCTTTGTAATTTATTGTGAGGTCTGATTTTCCCTACTGCCTGTATGTCAAGGCAGAGACCTGGTTCTCTGGGCCTTCTATTAGTATGCACTTAGCAAGATTCAGTATGGTTTTAGAAGCCTTTTGCCTTGCTCCATGTGCTTTCTTTTTGAAAAGTAGAGTCCCATCTAAAAGCATCGTTGCTCCATCTCAGTACCAAAGTTTCCAGAGCTAATGCAGGCAGCCTGGGTTGTATCACGTTGCTGGCATATATCATAATTAGGGATGCATCAGCAAATCACCTTAACGTTGGCCAGTCTTATCCTGTTGTTACTCAGGATGTTTATGTCCAATGCATTTGTTGATTCAGTCACAGACTCAGCTGTAAGGGTGGAAATGTTGGGTAACCAGGTTTCTTCATCTTTATGTGGTAATATAGAATATTCTCCTTCATGCATGGTTGGGATCCAATGTTTTATTTAAGTAATTTTCCTTAAGACAAGGTGAATTTCAAATGAAATGGAGGTGATTTGTGGTGTAGTAATCTACCTGAAAGAATTATTTTATTTTATAATAAAAATGTCATATTGTCATAAATATGAAATTTATAACTGGTATTTTAGAAAGGATAAGAGCCCCATTTCTTGCCCACCTGTATCAAGTACAATAAAAATGATAACAAAAATAGCAGTGGCCACCAGGCTCTTGAGCCTGCAATATGCTAGGCATGGTAATAAGCCCTTTACCAGCATCCTATCTCCCGTTCTTCACAACATGCCTGGGACTATGTATGATTATCCCAACTTAACTCACCAACACCCTTGTGTAGCAAAGATAAGGGATTCCTCCAAGTCACACAGTCCAAACAGTGTGAAAACCACAGAGCTGGAATTTGAACCTGTCCACTGCACAGGCAGGGGCCTCATCCACGCAGTCCTCCTGCCAGTGGGTCCTCTGGGTGGATAGACCTGCAGGGGATGCTCAGGAGCTCATATACAAATGCCTTAGCCAATTCTGTGGCTCGACTCTAAGTCTCTGAGCTTCTATTTCTTCCTTTTTTGCCATGGACTCCTATTTCCTTTCTTATTGTGTGTTGTGTATCCTTATAAGCTTCTTTAAATCTTTTCTGTGAAAGGTTAAGAACAGCTATACCTAGGCTGACCAGTCTGGACCTCAATAAAGACTACTAAAGAGTCCTAAACTGGCAGTCTTCTAAGCTAGATTTCTCATTTTATTCATACAGATGTATAAGGTACTACTCTTTGCAAGTGAGTTTAAGAATATTTCACACTTGTGTTTGCTCTTGCTCAGCAGACAGGCTTGTTAGGACATTTTTACCATTAAATTCAGCTCAATTACAAATGCATCAATGTCGGTTCTTTAATCTTGACAAACATGCCAGGCAAATATAAGGTGTTAAAAATAGGGCTAAATGTGTGAAGGGTTTGTAGGAACTCTCTGTACTAGCTGCAAAACTTTCCTGTAAATCTAGAAGTATTCTAAAGTAAAAAGTTTATTTGAAAAAGAAAAAGTTATGGGATTGGGTAAGTTTTTGTGTACATATTTTAAAACCACTGGGGTAAATACCTAGAAGAGCTATTGCTGTGTCAAACGGGAAGCCTATGTCGTTTTTTAAGAAAACGTCAAACTATCTTCCAAAGTGGCTGAACTATTTTGCATCCCCATCAGCCATGGATGATATTACCAGTTACCCCATATCTTTGCAAGCATTTGGTAATGTCAGTGTTTCGGTATTTTAGATGTTCTAATAGGTTTTTTAATAGGTATGTGAGTCCCTGGGTGATGCAAACAGCTAATGTGTTTGGTTTCTACCCAAAACATTGGAGGTTCAAGTTCACCTAAAGGCATCTTCAGATAAAGGCCTGGAATCTATTTTGAAAAATCAGCCATCGAAAACTCTATGGAGCAGTTTTACTCCGACACATAATGGAGTCGCTGTGATTTTTAATTGACTGGAAAGCAACTGGTTTTAAGTGGCATGCAGTGATATCTCATTGTTTTAATTTGCATTTCCATAATGACAAATGGGACAGCCCTGGTGGTACAGTGGGTAAAAGCTCAGCCGTTAACCAAAAGCTCTGCAGTTTGAATCCACCAGTTCCTCCTTGGAAATGCTATGGGGCAGCTCTACTCTGTACTATAGGGTCGCTATGAGTCAGAATCAACTCAATGGCAATGGGTTTGGTTTTGGAATGACAAATGACTCATATGACTCCAGGACAATGAGTTTTCTTTTTCTTTTTTTTAATGACAAATGATGTTGATCATCATTTCATATGCTTATTTTCCATTTGCATATTTTCTTTCAAGAGGTGTGTGTTTGTATCTTTCGTTCATTTTAATTGGGTTGTTTGTTTTCTTATTATTAAATATTAAGAGTTCTTTGTATAATCTTCGTATGAGTCTTTTATCAGTTCTGTGATTTTTTTCCCAGTCTGTGGCTTATCTTTTCATTCTTTTAGCAATGTCCTTCATAGAACAAAAGTCTTTAAGTAAAATCCAACTTACCAATGTTATCCTTCATGGATTATGTTTTCAGTTGTTCTATCTTTTTAACAGCCTGAAACCATCACCTCACTTGTTTTGTTTTTTACTTATTTTCTGTCTCACCTCAGAAAATAATGTTCACATAGGCAGGAAATTGTCTGATTTCTTTATCTGAAATTCTTAGCGCCTAAAAAAGTGCACAAAAAAATATCTATTGAATAATCAGCTAATGCCCATGGTGATCTTTTGGCCTCAGTGTCATATAAAATGTAGATAATACTCACTTCAAATGACTAACAGGAAGATTGTGGGCTATATACACGCAAAGTGTCTTGAAAACGGAATGGCACTCAATAAATGGCAGCTAGCTGCTGTTCTTATTATTCTTGATGAATTATTACCGGTCTTTCAAAAGTCAAGGGCTCCAGGAAGAGTGGTCAGGTGAGAGAATAATCTACCACTATCTTCAAATCTGTTGCAACAAGGACTCTGTGTTGACCTGGGAGGCACCTGAGCCCTCAACTAGTGCAATGGAAATATTTAACAAAATATGCATTAGTTAAAAGTACTACAAATATTAAAATTCACTTTAATTAAGACAAATTATAAGCCATGTCATTTTCACATTTGTGTTTGTTCTTCAAGATATTTCCAATTATCAAACTTTTTACCTTTTGCCATTGTATATAACCCTAAGTTTATTATATTTTTTCAATACTTCTGATATTAAAAACTCTGAAATTTAATTTTATCCTGGAGTGTATACTCTTCAACAGGAAAAATAAAAAAAAATCTAAACGAATTAAAGGTAGATGTAATAAACTTAGGCTAGTAGAGATCCTCAAACACTGGATAGGTAAAATCCAATTGGTGTACTATCTAAAAATGCAGATTCCCCAGTGCCACGCCAGTCATACTGAATCTAGGGTAGATGCTGGTTCCAGAAGTATGAACATTTATAGATTTTCCTCCCCTCTTCTCACCCAGGTGACTCAGGACCAGGTGGTCTGTGAGCTTCACACTGAGAAACACTTGTAAAAAGATGTCATAAGGAAGGAGAAGAGGCGCAGTGGAGGGCAGCCTTAGGGCATGGCCAAAAAGAGCTTCTCAGGTCCTGGCTCAGCTGCATGCCGATAGCAAAGAGACACCAAACCACGCTAACTTCACATCATACCCTTGCTTAATCTAGTAAACTTGCATGTTACTATATTAATTAAAGAACATAATGCTATGGATTGAATGGTGTTCCCCAGAAATATAGGTTGGAATGCTAACCCCTGTACCTGTGGATGTAATTCTGCCCTGAAAAAAGGTGTTCTTTGTTATGCTAATAAAGCCCTATCAGTGTAGGGTGTGTTCTGAAGCTATTACTTGTTGGTTATAAGGAGAAGCATAGACACAGAGCAAGCAAGTACAAACAGGGGAAGACAGAGGCCATGTAAAGATGGCCAAGGAACCAAAGAACAAACTCCAAGGCTACAGAAGCCAAAAGAGATAAAGATCTTCCCCCAGAGCCACAGAGAGAGCCTTCCCCTAGAACCTGTGCCCTGAATTTGGACTTCTAGCCTCCTGAACTGTGAGAAAATAAATTTCTGTTCTTTAAAGTCAGATTTATTTCTGTTGGAATTTCTGCTGGTATTTCTGTTATAGGTAGGTGTTCTAGGAAACTAAGACACATGATAAAAAAAAATAATGGATGTACCCTCAGCAAAGACCTGGCTCAAAGAAGTGAGATCCATAGAGATCAACAAGTTCTCCTTCCCTCTCCTAAGATTTGCCTCCCAAATGCCCATTTCCTGTTCTAGAATTATCTTCTTCCTTGATGGTGCTCCCCTTTAGAGGAGACCCAGCCCCTCAACCCACAGAGGGGTAAAACCTCACCCCATGACCAAAAGGAACCCCACCTCAGAGCACAAAATATGCAACATTCACACAAAGGTATCCAGGCAGCAGCAGTGAGACATCACAAAGCGTAGAAATGCAAGCCCAACCTCTCAGGGAAGTGAGCATTCTGAGCACACACAATAGAGTCATAACACAAGGGATAAGCAGAGGAATAGCAGAAACCTCACAATATGCCAGCTCTCTTTCTTCTTAGAGAGGCTGATCCCCAGTGGAAAGTGCTGTAGGAGAGAGGATCACCCCTCTACCCCCTCAACAATCAGGGAACATTATTGTTGACTGAAGTTGAAAACCCAAGACTGCCCCATGGTTTAAGAAGATGTGGAAATATCATGACAGATGGCAGAACATAAGCTGTAAGGATGCACTGTAAGTCCTGTGGCATAAAGCCAACTGCTGGGTAGCATCATTAAGTGCATCTGGTTATTGGGAAAACATAAAGACCAGTGTCTACCATTCAAAACAAAGCTTTTAGATCTACTTCAAACCTAAGGAGATTCATAAAAGAAAATATGTGAGCATCCCATTTCTAGCAGACTAGCAGACCCTGTGGCACACCAAATACGCAAATTTAATTAAAACAAATTAGACAATTAAGCCCATTATAAATTGGGTTTTTCAGCTATATTCAAGGAAGGAGTAACATTCAATTGTATTCGAAAAATAAAATCCCACACACTTTAGTAACAGAAAATAAAATAAAGACATCTCCAACCAAACCCACTGCTGTCGAGTCGATTCCAACTCATAGCAACCCTATATGACACAGTAGAACTGCCCCACAGGGTTTCCAAGGAGTGGCTGGTGGATTCAAACTGCCTACCTTTTGGTTAGCAGCCAAACGCTTAACCACTGTGCCACCAGGGCTCCAAAGACACCTTCAACAGTGGTCAAATAGCACAAACCTATGGTCCATTAAACCACCTCCTATTTTGTTAAGATCAATCAAAAGTATCTCATCCAAGTTATACTGCCTCTCTTCTTTCCTGTGATACATTGTTGGGATCATCTCTCCTCCCTATTTTTCAGATAAGTGTCTTTCTACATCACTCCATGCAACCACTCTAAACCTTTTTACCTGTATTTGTGACTACTCTCAATGTATGCCCCCCCTTCATATATGCTCTGATGACCCTGACAAAGGATAGAAAAAACAAGCAAGCAAGCAAATATGCAATTAAATTCTTCATTTGATTAATGTTTTATCTACTCTTCTGTTTTTCCCTTTCCATTTTATAATAATCTCCTGAATCATGCATTAAAAAAACCAAACCAGTTGCCATCACGTCATTTTCAACTCATGGTGAACCCATGTGTATCAGCGTAGAACTGTGCGCCATAAAGTTTCAATGCTTGATTTTCTGGAAGTAGATCATCAGGCATTCTTCCAAAGTACCTCTGGGTAGACTGGCACCTCTAACCTTTCCCTTAGCAGCCAAGAGCATTAACTACTTGCACCCCAGGTCTCGAATCATGCATTCATTGTAAGGCATTATGTGAAGCTCCAGAGATACAATAATAATAACAGATGTTCCCCCATTGGAGTACCAGACTGTCTGCAGGGGCAAAAATAAATATTTGCAACAGTGGCTGTAACAATGGGCCCAAACAGAGCAACGACTGCGAGGATTTCAGAGGACCAGAAAGTATTTCATTCTGTTGTACAGAGGGTTGCTCTGAGTTGGAATCAACTCGATGGCACCTAAAAACAACAATGGTGCAATAATGACCAGAGAAGGATATGGTTAGCTTTCCAGTCTGTTTCCATGACTTCACCATCTACTTTGTTCGTTCAGCATCCATTCTTTCTTTGTATTTAGCTATTGTCCTTGTAGTTTCCTCAAAATATACTTTCAAATATAATTAATTATATCTAATGGTGTTTTCTCATTATTCATCCTCCATGGTCTCAGAAACATTTGATATTTGCAACAACATTCCATTCTACATTGATCACTGTCTTCTTTGCAAAACATCCTTTTCCCTTGGATTCCAGGATTCCATCCCATCTTCGTTCTCTTGCCACTTTTCAGGGTATACTTTCCCTCTCTAATTTATTTAGATGCAATGGTCTAATCCTAATTTGACCTTTCTTCCAAAACTAAGCCCATATCCCTCTACTCTTTATCTATTGGCAAGTACTCAAAGAATGTTCTGTCTATGAATGCTTCCTTTATTATTGCCAATGGCTTCCAAATTTCTCTATGTTTGAAAAGCTCCATTCCCATACCATTAACCATTTGCTAGGCAGTTCCCCTCATTCGTCAGAGTTTAAAATCAAACTAGTCTTCACTTCCTCACTCAGGTAAATCCATATTAAATTGCCTAAGGCCAACAACAGTCTCTTCCCTTCAATAAATGGATGAATTTCTTTTATCTTTTTTTTTTTTTTTTTTTTTTTGCAGTGCCTGTAACATCAAGCTTTTTTTGGGGGGTGGGGGAGCTCCCATTGCCAGCATCCCAAACCTGGGCCCTCAAGTGCTTTGTTTTGTTTTGCTTCCTTTGCAATATTAAAATTACCCCTAAGCAATCCGTCTGAGTCCAGTCTTTCTCTGATTCATTCAGCTTTTTATGAATTGCCAAATTACCTTTCTAAAATATCCTTAAATGAATAGAAATCAGTCATCTTTCTTTTTTTTCCTTTCTCTCTCTCTCTCTCTTTTTCTTTATAATCTTATCTATTCTCATCCTAGTTCCTTAACTTTTCCCAATCTGGCCCTGTCTCATTGTCTTACCATCTTTCAAATTATGCCCCAATATGAAACTTCTGATCCAATCAGGGCATTTCCATCCACTCTCCAATTATCAATGTTATTCATATCACGTTGTCTCTGAAAACTGAGTGGTTTAAAACTAAAATTTGAACACCATTATTCTTCACAAATTTTTAATGTTTATTAATGTTCAGCGCTCAGCTTAAGCATTACCTCCTTCTTAGAAATTCTAGCTACAACCTTTCTTTTTCCATAATTCCTTCAATATTTAATACATAATTCCTTACAAAGTCAGCTACCTAGTATATATAAAAAAAATACTTAATATATATTCAATGAAAGTCTAAAGAATGTCAGTCTTGAAAACTCATAAGTTAGCATAATATATATATATTTATATTCATAATATTTTACATCCCCGACGTGTCTGTCAGTTTGTAGTACTGTGGGGGTTTGCATGTTGTTCTGATGCCGGAAGCTATGCCACTGGTATTCAGATACCAGCAGGGTCACCCATGCAGGACAGGTGTCAGCTGAGCTTCCAGACTAAGACAGACTAGGAGGAAGGACCTGACAGTCTACTTCTGAAAAGCATTAGCCAGTGAAAACCTTATGAATAGCACTGGAACATTATCTGATATAGTGCTGGAAGATGAGCCCTCCAGGTTGGAAGGCACTCAAAAGATGACTGGGGAAGAGCTGCCTCCTCAAAGTAGAGTTGACCTTAATGACGTGGATGGAGTAAAGCTTTCGGGACCTTCATTTGCTGATGTGGCACGACTCAAAATGAGAAGAAACAGCTGCAAATATCCATTAATAATCGGAACCTGGAATGTATGAAGTATGAATCTAGGAGAATTGGAAGTCATCAAAAATGAAATGGAAAGCATAAACATTGACATCCTAGGCATTAGTGAGCTGAAATGGACTGGTATTGGCCATTTTGAATTGGACAATCATATGGTCTATTATGTTGGGAATGACAACTCAAAGAGGAATGGTGTTGCATTCATCATCAAAAAGAACATTTCAAGATGTATCCTGAAGTACAATGCTGTCAGTGATAGGATAATATCCATACGGCTACAAGGAAGACCAGTTAATACCACTATTATTCAAATTTACACACCAACCACTGGAGCCAAGATGAAGAAATAGAAGATTTTTATCAGCTGCTGAAGTCTGAAATCGATCGAACATGCAATCAAGATGCGTTGATAATTACTGGCGATTGGAATGCGGAAGTTGGAAACAAAGAAAAAGGATCAGTAGATGGAAAATATGGCCTTGGTGACAGAAAAAATGCCAGAGATCAGATGATAGAATTTTGCAAGACCAATGACTTCATTGCAAATACCTTCTTTCACCAACATAAATGGCAACTATACACATGGACCTTGCCAGATGGAACACACACAAATCAAACTGACTACACCTGCGGAAAGAGAGATGGAAAAGCTCAATATCATCAGTCAGAACAAGGCCAGGGGCCGACTGTGGAACAGACCATCAATTGCTCATATGCAAGTTCAAGCTGAAACTGAAGAAAATCAGAGCAAGTCCACGAGAGCCAAAATATGACCTTGAGTATATCCCACCAGAATTTAGAGACCATCTCAAGAATAGATTTGACGCACTGAACACTAGTGATTGAAGACCAGAAGAGTTCTGGAATGACATCAAGGACATCATACATGAAGAAAGCAAGAGGTCACTGAAAAGACAGGAAAGAAAGAAAAGACCAAGATGGATGTCAGAGGAGACTCTGAAACTTGCTCTTGAGTGTTGAGCAGCTAAAGCAAAAGGAAGAATTGATGAAGTAAAAGAACTGAACAGAAGATTTCAAAGGGTCTCTCAAGAAGACAAAATAAAGTATTATAATGACATGTGCAAAGAGCTGGAGATGGAAAACCAAAAGGGAAGAACACGCCCGGGATTTCTCAAGCCAAAAAACCTGAAGAAAAAATTCAAGCCTCGAGTTTCAATAGTGAAGGGTTCTATGGGGAAAATATTAAATGATGCAGGAAGCATCAAAAGAAGATGGAAGGAATACACAGAGTCATTATACCAAAAAGAATTAGTCAACATTCAACCATATCAAAAGGTGGCATATAATCCGGAACCGATGGTACTGAAGGAAGAAGTCCAAGCTGCTCTGAAGGTATTGGCAAAAAACAAGGCTCCAGGAATTGATGGAATATCAATTGAGATGTTTCAACAAATGGATGCAGTGCTAGAGTTGCTCACTCGTCTATGCCAAGAAATATGGAAGACAGCTTCCTGGCCAACTGACTGGAAGAGATCCATATTTATCCCTATTCCCAAGAAAGGTGATCTAACTCAATGTGGAAATTATAGAACAATATCATTAATATCACACACAAGCAAAACTTTGCTTGTTTGCTTGTTTGTTTCAAAAACGGCTGTAGCAGTATATCGACAGGGAACTGCCAGAAATTCAGGCTGGTTTCAGAAGAGGATTAAGAAGAGGACGTGGAACCAGGGATATCATTGCTGATGTCAGATTGATCCTGGCTGAAAGTAGAGAATACCAGAAGGATGTTTACCTGTGTTTTATTGACTATGCAAAGGCATTCGACTGTGTGGATTATAACAAACTATGGGTAATCTTGCGAAGAATGGGAATTCCAGAACACTTAATTGTGCTCATGAGGAACCTTTACATAGATCAAGAGGCGGTTGTTCAGACAGAACAAGGGGATTCTGATTGGTTTAAAGTCAGGAAAGGTGTGCGTCAGGGTTGTATTCTTTCACCATACCTATTCAATCTGTATGCTAAACAAATAATACGAGAAGGTGGACTATATGAAGAAGAACAGGGCAACAGGATTGGAGGAAGACTCATTAACAATCTGCATTATGCAGATGACACAACCTTGCTTGCTGAAAGTGAAGAGGACTTGATGCACTTACTAATGAAGATAAAAGATCACAGCCTCCAGTATGGACTGCACCTCAACATAAAGAAAACAAAAACCCTCACAACTGGACCAATGAGCAACATCATGACAAAGAGAGAAAAGATTGAAGTTGTCAAGGATTTCATTTTAGTTGGATCCACAATCAATACCCATGGAAGCAGCAGTCAAGAAATCAAAAGACGCATTACCCTGGGTAAATCTGCTGCAAAGGACCGCTTCAAAGTGTTGAAGGGCAAAGATGTCACCCTGAAGATTAAGGTTCACCTGGCCCAAGCCATGGTATTTTCAATAGCATCATATGCATGTGAAAGCTGGACAATGAATAAGGAAGTCCAAAGAAGAGTTGATGCCTTTGAACTGTGGTGTTGGCGAAGAATATTGAATATACCATGGACTGCCAAAAAACGAACAAGTCTGTCTTGGAAGAAGTGCGGCCAGAATGCTCCTTAGAGGCAAGGATGGCGAGACTGCATCTTACATACTTTGGACATGTTGTCAGGAGGGATGAGTCCCTGGAGAAGGACATCATGCTTGGCAGTGTACAGGGTCAGTGGAAAAGAGGAAGACCATCAACAAGGTGGATTGACACAGTGGCTGCAACAATGAGCTCAACCATAACAACGATTTTGAGGATGGCGCACGACCAGGCAGTGTTCTGTTCTGTTGTGCATAGGGTCACTATGAGTTGGAATTGACTCAATGGCACCTAAGTACAACAACAACAACAATATTTGATATACAATAGCCGGTTGTTGTGCGTATATAAGGCTTACCTACCTACCTCTAAGTTCATCACCTTTTAAAACGTCTGTCTGCCAGCCGCTGCCTAATATGAAACACTTGCTGATTAACATGGATGGATGGATCATCCAAGTGGAGCTGATGGGGAAGAAGCAGATTGGTCTACTTCTTACCAGATTGGCTGCACAAAAGATTCCCCTGGAGAGATTTAAAAATCTTGATACCTGGGTCCCAGCCTCAGAGATTCTGACTTCATTAATTAGAGATAAGGCTGGACATCAGCATTTTCAAAAGCTTCCCAAATGATTCCAGTATTCATTAAAATTTGAGAATCCTCAGATTAACCGGAAAGGGTTTTCAGTCAAGGATGATCTTGTTGGCAAAATATGTTTTGGCATTCTTTTTTCCAAGCTCTCATTGCCCCAGAGTTTCACTATAAAGACAAGATTGGAATGAATCCCTTTGCACTCCGTTTCAAGGAGCCTGTCTACGTAGGGTTCACTGACCGCACAGCTATCCACACGTGGTTTGCCAGAACATTTACAACCATCACCACTAAACTACACTGAGCTTGTCCACCCGCTTCAGGAAGATGACCAGATGCTGATTCAGCTTGCCTGCATCCTGCTTATAAGGGTGCAGGGTGATTCATCAATAGCAAGTGGAGTTATTGCTATTGGTAATAGAGATTGACTTTACAAATTATAATTAATAAATCTACACTGACATCTATATGACATTTAGATTGTTTGTAACCCCTTGTGACATCATTTACTAAAACGGTCAGTGAGGCAAACAGTGCAATTACTGTCTACATTTGAAAGATGGGGAAAGTGAGGCTGAAAGTGGTTAAGAAATGTAGCTTAAGATGAAAAGACAGATATCATAACCAAACATAAAATTGTTCTAACTTTAGAAGTAAGCCTCCTTCCTAAATATCACCTGCCAAGTGCTAGAGTAGGAGTAGGAAGAAACACAAACATTCCATTGTTCCTACACCGAGGAAGGTTAAATTTATATAGGAAGACAATATACATATATGAAATTGCCTTAACTATGATAACTGGGTTATGATAAAAGAGGAAACCCTGGTGGCGTAGTGGTTAAGTGCTACGGCTGCTAACCAAGAGGTCGGCAGTTCAAATCCGCCAGGCGCTCCTTGGAAACTCTATGGGGCAGTTCTGCTCTGTCCTATAGGGTCACTATGAGTCGAAATCAACTCGACGGCAGTGGGTTTATGATAAAAGAGACAACGCGCACATATACAACACCTGAAGAGATATTCTATCTTCACTCATGCCTAAAATAACAAAGTTCTAGGTTTTTAGTGCAGTGATTTTACAGAAGAATCTCTTTATATATGTTCCAAGAATTTTTTTTTTTCCATGTAGGATGAAATTGTAACCCACAGAAAAAAAAAAAAGAAAGAAAGACCAGACTTACTGGTCTGACAGAGACTGGAGAAACCCCAAGAGTATGGGCCCTGGAAACCCTTATAACTCAGTAATGAAGTTACTCCCGAGGTTCACCCTTCAGCCAAAGATTAAAAAAAAAAAAAAAAAAAAAGGCCCATAAAACAAAGCAAGACAAAATGGGTACGCCAGCCCAGGTGCAAGGAGGAGAAGGCAGGAGGGGAGAGGAAAGCTGGTAATGGGGAACCCAAGGTTGAGAAGGGGAGAGTGTTGATATGTCATGGGGTTGGCAACTAAGGTCACAAAAAGACATGTGTATTAATTGTTTAATGAGAAATGAGTTTGCTCTGGAAACTTTCTTCTAAAGTACAATAAAAAAAAAAAGAATTTTTTTTCATTTGTTTTACAATAAGTAATCCAAGGCTACTCAAATAAGTTTTGCAGATTATTATTTAGCAAATACAAGGAAATCTTCTAGTGGGATATTCCACAGTAAAAACACAGTCACCATTCTTACTGAGAATTACTTAAGATATGTCATGCAGTATAGGTTTAAAATAGATATTTTTTAAGTGATAGAGACAATTCAAGCAACACGAAGCTTAACCATATGCAGCACAGTAATGGCAAAGTGAAATAGATAATTCCATATACAATTTTGCCAGATTACAGTAAGTATAACCATGAATGTAATAAAATTTCAAAAGAACCATAATAAACTATTCTTTATTAGAAATCTGAAAAAAGATATGTGCAGTATTAAAACTACTGTCCTTTACTCAAGTGGAAAATAGAAAAGACAGTGCTACCTTTCAACATTTAAAAACAACTTAATAATAAAACATTACCTCCTAATAGATTTTAGTTCCCCAACTAAATATGCTTTAATAAAAAGCCATTACAGATGCTGGAGGGAGCTGTAAAGAGGCTATTGTTTTTTAAATGTCACTTTTTCTATAATTTCTGATATCATTTTTCATATCAGAAATTACAGTTTTATGGTAGAAGAGACGATACTTTGTTTTAAAATGTTCAATGATTAATGTCTCATGTGCCACCCCACACATATTCCCCTTAAGTTCCTTTCGCCTCCTCCCTCTGACAATCAACTCAGATACTCGTTTTTCAATAAAATACGGGTGATGAGTGCACAAGAAAGTTGGGTAAAGCCAGAGAGGCTAGAGATATTTCATAATAAAGAGCTGAGCAAGAAAGGGATAAAATGAAATGATATGAGAGCCTTCAGCACAGAACTGGAAGGGACTAAGGACTCTGTGACAGAGGGACTAAGGACTAAAGACTGTTGTCAGTAAAGGGATACCTCTCAGATCTGGCATGCATCTGAAGTGTACTAGAGGTATTGAAGAGTGAGCGAAATAGGAAAAAGAGAATTTCAAAGGCAGTAAAACTTCTGTTATTTTGTATACTCTAGCAAAGGTTTCTTGAATTTAACACCACATAGAAGAGGGCCATGAGGCAGTTGAGCTTTATACGTGTTACACATAGGCATCGTTTCTGATGCATACTTTTTCTGTAACAAGATATAGATAATATAGAGGAAACTTAAAATACCCACTAGAGGATCAATGACTGTAAGCTCTGCTAAATTGATATCTTTGCAAATTTCTTATTCTAAAACCCCTGGGACAGTCTCCCAAGGAATATGTCAGTTATTGTATTAAATCTATAAAACACAATTTCATATATTAGATAACCTCAGACTTTTATATAAGTAGGTGGAGTGTAACTTAAATATTTATTGAATTTTAAATTTTATATTTGAACAATCCAGTTGTAAAAGAATACTATCTGCCCACAGTTCAGGTCAACACACTGCCTGTAAAAAAAACAATCAATGCAAACATTTTCTGGATTGAATCATTTCAGATATCATTTATTCCACTGGTTTTGCACCAAAGAAATGTATATGTGCATATAAAATTATAAGACTAATGCAAAACTTTTCTCATCCTGTAGACACTAAGTCCATGGTGGTTCTTTGGAAAATAACTTTTCTACCCCTATAGATGACTGAGAATATCAAATTTTATTTTTAAAACTTTGAGATAATTAAAATAGTAATTCCCACAGAATGTATGAAAATTAATTTTCAAGGAAAAAAAACTTAAAAGGTTGTTGAGGAAACCACATGGGAAAGCTTATCATCATAAAAGACAAATTTTCTCAAAAAAGGCCTAGTGACAAATCAAAACACTATCCACTATGGATATGTTTACTCTCTTGATTGTGGGGATGATTCATAGATGTATACGTTTTTCAAAACATATCAAACTGTATACTTCGAATATGTGTAGTTAATTACATTTCAATTCAACTTGAAAAAAAAAAAAAAACTATCCAGGTTAAAAGATGCAGAAAAACAAACAACTGCCCATCTTCCATTCAGAAGGGATACCAGTTTTCAAACTGGTATTTGAAACTTTGAAGGTTGCATGTTGTCTAAACACATACACAAATATACTCCCACTACTTGATGAAATTTCATCATTAGATGAAATATAAAAAAAAATTAATATCTTAAAGTAACAACTTAAATTAGCTTAATAGAGATAAAGTTAATTTTGGAGGAAGAAGATGATAGCATGAAAAATGGTGGATATTGGTGTGGAAGGAGGGTTGCTATTTCCGGGGTCTAACTATCTATCTATCTGAGAAACAAAAAAGTGATATGTTTGTAAGAAGAAAGAAAATAGACTATTTGTTAATCTATTCATTTCTTTATTCAACAAATATTTATGGAAGTCTTACAGTGTTAGAAACCCTGGTGGCATAGTGGTTAAGTGCTACGGCTGCTAACCAAAGGGTCGGCAGTTCGAATCCGCCAGGAGCTCATTGGAAACTCTGTGGGGCGGTTCTACTCTGTCCTGTAGGGTCACTATGAGTCAGAATCAACTTGACGGCACTGGGTTTTTTTGGGGGGTTACAGTGCTAGGCATTAGAAATCAATGATTAGCAAAAGAGACATGGTTCTGGTCTCTACCTTCATTGACTTAAAGTGTGGTAGGGAAGGAAGTTATCAAGTCATCTCAAAAATATTTAATTATTCTGTGAAAAGTGACAAAGAAAAGAACCTCAAAAATGTACAACAGGAGGGAGTGTTGTTCTTTGAGCTAGGATGTGAAGAATAAGGCATCCATAACTCTTTGAAAAAGGACAGTATGTACAAAGACCCTGGGGTAGAAAAACACACGGTGTTTTTGACTAGCTGGGACAGGAACTGATCCGTGCAAGAGACATGTATAAGCTAAAATATGATACATTATATTTGGAAGGAGAAGGCAGTAACAGGAATGATGACAAGATTACAATATGCAACTCCATAAACATGCAAGTACTGAGACAGGAAATGCAAGAGAGAGGCCAAGCTGGGGGATATGTGCATTTGTTTTGATTCTGTGGAGCCTATGACTTTCAAATGAAGATGCTGAATAGGCAGCATTATAGCTAGAGAGACTGATGACAGTAAGAGAAAGAGACGGACGGACAGATGGATGGATGGACAGTTGGTGAATGGATAGGCCAACATGATAGGTAGCTAGACAGACAGACAGATGGACAGGTACATTTCTGAGGAAAACTGTGGACTTAAAAATATATAAATTTGAGCATCATACAAAGCAACAATAATTTTATTACAATACTTCACCTCCCTTCATCCTTAAATCCTGGATTTTCGATGACTCTATAAATATGATGTTTTCCCAGCCAGTCCTCCCTAAGGCCTAAGTTTGACCAAAAGAGTCTGTTTTCATCTATGAAAGGAAAACAACCTGAAAGTTTCTGAAGTAGCAGCAGACATGGAGTGTTCGCAGCTATGCTACGAAGCCACAACAAAAATTTCTCTATTTGTCCTTGCAGGCAATTCCAGCAAACATTAAAAATGACAAGTGTAGACACAGAGGAAAAAAGAATATTTCTCTGAGCAAATGTGCATTGGTTCTGGAGAAAAACCTATCTATTCACAGCAATATAAATCCCTCTTGGACAGTATCATTCTGCCTACCTTGTTTTCGAACATCCTCTACAGCAGCAACCAATTCTTCCTTGAGATCTTGGCTCTCCTTAGCAATCTGTTCCCCCTTTTCCAGGAAGTTCTGAGTGGCCTGCTCTACAGAAGCAGCTAGTACATGGGCTTTCTTAGACCTCCCTTTCTTTTTACCAGACGGGCCTTTGTTGCTTGTGTTGACAAGGGTCGTCACCTTAAACATTAAAAAAAAAAAAAAAAAAAAACTGTAAAAATACTCTACACGATTTTCTAGGAATAATATTTTTATTTTATAATTTTTAAAAATGCCCAGTTCATGAAATCACACATGCATATCATATAGCCTCATCTCGAGGAAAACGAATTGCATGAATTCACCTGCGAATAAACAGCCATTCAAACTTCACCTAGGGGAGAAAAAGAAAAAGGCTTATGTGTCAGGCAGAGTTGCTAGTAGCTCAAAGTGTTCAGTTCACTCCAGGTTGTACACAGATTGACAAGTGGAGTGCTCCTTGGAGGATTCAGTCTTAGAGAGGCAAGAAAAGAAAGGCAAATGTGAAACTACCGCTGGGTATTGAGTTAAACCAGTTGCAGTCTAGTGGACTCGAACTTCCAACCTTTCCTTTAGCAGTGGGGCGTGTTAACCATTTGTACCACCTAGGGAACCTCAGGACAGACTGCGACAGGGTTTTATACTAAAGCTTCCACAGTATTTTGCATCACTGCTACAACCCAGCAGTCCCTTAGTGACTTTAACCAATCTAGTTGCCATCGGGTGGACTCCGATTCATAGCCACCGCCCATGGTTGTCAGAGTAGAACTGTGCCCCATAGTGTTTTCGATGGCTGATTTTTGGAAGTAGATTGGCAGGCCTTTCTTCTGGGAAGCCACTGGGTGGACTCAAACCTCTTACTTATCCTTTGGTGAACAGCCAAGTGCGTTAACTGTTTGCATCTCCCAGGGACTGTTGAGCATTGAGCTGGGTGAACCAATAGCCAGTCCTGAGCCCTGTGCGTCAGGGCAGAGATACATGAGCACTTGGTAAATAGTGGGCCACCAACACCCATTATTTTTGTGTCACTTACCAAGGAATTTTGAAGGATTTTTTTTTCTATTTCTGATTTCAGCCTATGAGGACAAAATGGCAAATTGGATCGGATAGGACTAAATGATTCAGACTCAAAGTTCAGTTAGCCAGCTAAAGTTTCCAGACTCAAAATTAGATTTGCATTTATTATCACTAATTTTTTAAGTGTTACAACTTTGACACAAGCTACTCAATTGCCAAACGTCCTTTAGCACTATATATATGCATATGACCTATTTAATTTTCTAACAAAGACTTTAGTATCTTTTAAATGACTTATCTCTTACAGACTTCTGAACCTGTATTTTCTATCACTGGGAATTTTGGGAGGGAAATGAATGGAACTATTTCATAGTCTGTTCAGCAAAAGTTGCCGATCTTCGTTACCTCTGTAACTTTTATTACTTCTTAAGATGTTGGCTCTGTGGTTTACTTCACTGACGTTTTCCCTGGTCAGCAGACTCCAGATTTTTATGGGAGGTCATCAAGAAAGCCCCACAGAGAGGTTCCAAATGTTGTAGCTTCTGATGTCTGCTCTAAATCCCAGGGCCAGCAAAGTGATTATTCAAAGTCACAATGAATGTCCTGTCAGTTTATAGGGCAAGTGCTAACAGCAGAAGGAAAAGCAATGAATAATTGTGAGCTAAGAGGATGAACACAAGGAGAAGCAGCACATACATGTAAGAAGTGGCTAATGCAGTGTTGGGGGCAGTCATATTCAGCTCTCTTTCGATTGCTAAGTAATTAAAAAAAAAAAAGGGAATTAATGAAGACTGTATAAGGACATTTAAGTACAAACACCAGACAAAAAAGGAAAGAGAAAAATCGTTAAGAACAAGAATGTCACATAAGGGTGATTTTTCTGTAAAATATGTATGCAGTGAGGAACACATGGTTGTTTCTTCAGTTCCACCCACACTCAGGCAACCAGTAGAATGAAGACAGCCTGTCACAAAGATTACTTTTCTGAGGTGCAAGAGTGTTCTCCTTAATTAGAATTTACTCTAACACATTAACACACCACTCTCCCAGAAACCTCAACTCCTCGGAACGGCCAAAACTTGGCAACAAGAATATGAACCTCCTGACCAAACATCTCAAAAATCTCAATGTAGGTTAAGCACTTTCTTTGTCAGAGGAAAATGCCCCCTACTCTCACAGAGATCTGGTTTGTTATCATTTTATACATAACTCTAAGAAGTTTTGTGACCTAATTTCTTAGCCTTCTCAAATTAGAAAAACTAGAGGTAAGCAGGAACTATTAACTTCAGGTACATTGACAGTTGTAGAAGTGAAATCTGACAGTGAATCTATTGGAATTGCTAAAGGACTGTACTGTGATTGCATTTTTGTAGACGCAAATTTCTATTTTTCTGTTATCTCACGGTGTGTTATTATATTAAGCACAGTTCAGATAACGCTCCTATGAAGAAGCCTGGTACAAAGCCCCAGGTATGCGGAAAAAAATAAACATGGAACATTACCAGGAAGTTGTTAAGAAAAATATGATTACTTCAAAATGAAGCAAATATATCCAATTTTCTTTCAGTAAATGTTCTCATTTGCTTATGGGTGGGAGAGCATGGAGGGAAAGAAAGAGAATATAGAAGGGAAGTGATGGACTTCCATAAACACACATCTTCAATCAGTTTACAGTATAAGGCACAATTGCCAGCACTCATCACTGTGATTCAGTGCTTTATTGATGGGCAAAGTCAATGAATTACACCAAAAGAAAAAGATATAAGATATATAAATCTTGAAAAGGTAAATACCAATTATGTCATTACTTATAGAGAATATAATTGTACCAAGAAAATGCAAAATATTTTTAAAAGTACTAAAACTAATAAGAAGAACAAGGAGGCCAAATACTCGATATGCAAAGAAAATCTAATTAAACAGCAGTAACCAATGAAAAATGTAGCATTAAATATTCCATACACAAAAGCCATAAAGTGATATTACCAGAGATAATAACACAAAATGAAGCATACTGTATGCAGAAAATGATAAAATTTTAATGAAAGACCTAAAAGATAACCTGAAATGTAGAGAGACATACAATGTTCATGGATGAGAAAACTCAAGATTATAGGACACCATTTCTGTTCAAATTATTCTAAAGTTGGCTTTCCAGAGAGTTATATAATAAGTTGGCAAGAAAACCTTTCAGCTCAGTTCTCTTCCCACTATATTATTACAAAGTTAATAAGCTTTTAACAAAGAAAGATTAGTTAGTGTGCATATGCAAGACTCATGCTGTTCACCTTCTGGCCAATGTGTCAAATGATGGGGATGGAAATAAAAGTAGTTTAAACTCAATTGCACGTGAAAAAAATGTGGTCTATCTTTTTAACATTAAATTACTTTGGGGAACTTTCAATCTAGCTCTTACTACATAAACTCCTTGATTCAGTCTCACTTTCTATTAATTGTGTACACATTCTCTTACCACCCGATAAGAGTCAATGGCACAACACACAACTAACTGCAAATTTTCCCTTTTTCTCCCACTCACAGCTGTCATTTTCACTTTGATGTGATACTTTTCTGTTCTTCTTGCACTACGGAAGTATTTACACTTAAACATGTGAAAGTTAAAATTCATTTGCTTCCGTTCCACCTCGATATTTTACAGATGATGAAATTAGGCTTAGAGAGGCACCAAAGGTAGAACAAATAAATTCATATGACTCAAGAGAAATTAAAGACCAGGTTACTCTTTTGCTTGTACCAAACCTTTAGAACTCAGTAGTCCCCTCTTGCTTTACTTCCTATCTGAATGAGAGGCTGTACAGCTCTAAGAATAATAAAATGTATTTAACCTTGACGTAAATTGTACTACATTTCTTATTTGTATTCTAGTAGTTATCTTTTCACTCAATGAATTATTTAAATATCTTAGTATTGAGAAGGTATTTTGCAATATTAATTAAGAATGTGCTTTGCAATGTTAGTTAAATGTTAACCAGCCATTTTATGCTAACTTTCTACAATGCTCTGTAACACCTAATGTGTTCAAGCATCTTAAACCCATTTCCATCGAGTTGATTCTGACTCATAAAGACCCTAGAGGATAGAGTGGAATTACACAATAGGGTTTCCAAGGAGTGGCTGGAGGATATGAACTGCCGACCCTTTAGTTAGCCAAATGGTTAACCACTGTGCCACCAGAGCTCCAAATGCATGCATCTTAGGATCAACAAATATAGCAGGACTTTTGTGTTTTTTTAAAAAAAAACATCGCAATCGAGTAGATTTGACTCATAGCAACCCTAGGACAGAGGAGAAAGAACTATCCTATAGGGTATCCAAAGCTGTAATATTTACAGAAGCAGACTGCCATATCTTTCTCCCGCAGAGTGGCTGGTGGGTTTCAATCTTTCAGTTAGCTGCTGAGTACTTAACCACTGTACCACCAGGGCTCCTTTTTGTGTTATAGTAATAAAAACGAAGGACAATGTTATTTCAAAAATATTGTAACTAAACAGATGGTAGAGCTTAGGTTCCTGTGTAACAAAGGTGTTCTGTGGGTAAAAGAGAAAAAAAAAAGAATATATTGCTCATTTGTGAAGAACCAAGACCTACTAAAGATCAAGAATCAGAGGGTTTTTATTGAAAACAACTACTATATAGTCCCAGAGCTCCATCTACCACCACTCAAGTAAATCGGGGAGAATCAAAATTACAAATTCTAACCAATGATGCAGTTATCTTCTTTGTGAAAATATAACTGAATTCATGACTGGTAGCCTTAAGAAGCAGGAAGTCATTCTGATAGAAAAGCAATAGCCACAGAGGTGGCCCAGTTCTAGAGTAACAGGTATCTGTGCATAAGTTTTGATATCCATACTGGAATTAGGTCTCTGGTAGGAGGTACTTGGAGAATTTAAGAACTTGGTGCAGCTTGTTGGCAGTCTTTTAAAAAATGTCCCCCTCCCGACCTCCATGGAACTCCGTGATTCAATCTTCTTTCTCCTCCTATCCCAACCAGGGATACTCTTTACTCCCTACTCTCAACATTCATACAAGCCAAAAGTCATCCAAGATATACACACTCGTCTTTATTCTCTAACAATTTATGAGCTCAATTTTTTTGTGTGCAGCAGAAGGAAAAAAAAAAAAAAAAAGGAAACACAAAGTCCCAGCTTTGTAACTAAGGTATAGCTCTTACATTCAAAGTATAATTTTTATAAAAGAGAGGCTAGAAGTAATAGCATGAATACTGCACATGTGGAAACAGGCATGAGGTTTTCAGAAGTGGTAAGAAGATCAGTTCCCCTTCAGAAGAAGGCTACTAACAATCCACATGGGAAGTGAGGCTCTATAGGTGTATTGGAACAAAATTTGGAAAGGCAGTAGAGTTTAAATTTTGTTAGTCACTGTCGATTTTTTGTCTTTAAAGAGAAGCATATGTTTCAAGTGTCCGTTTTCTCCCTCCATTCATTCTCATCCCACAGACATTGTGTTTGTATTCCCACACCTTCTGCAGCAAAGCTCTTTTTAACTGATCCTTCACTAAGCTACTTAATAAGTTGCCAAAATCAAATTATTTTTATCTTATCACACCAATCTGCCATATTTAGCACTACTGACTCAACTTTACTTTCTCCTGAAAATGTCTGTTGGCTAATTTCTGTAACAATAATCTTTTCTGTCTCCAAACTTTCAACTTTATAGCTTTAAAAAGGACATACATTATCTACCGCCAAAGGTACCATCTTTATTTCCCCCACTCCTGCCCCAGGGAACAGGTACTCCCATTACCACCACCTTTAAATGAACTCCTGATCATATTCCAACTTGCCTACAACCTTGTTTCATTAGCTATGCCAACTTGCCTCTAAATCTTTAAGTTCTTCCTCTTTGCTAGTTCTTCAACCTTGGCCTAGAAAGTTATTCAAATTTCTTTGGCCTTCCCCTTCAATTTTTCATAAATCTTCCTCCCTCTCATCTGAGAACAGAAGAAATTCTGCAGCTCACAGATAAGAATATAAGTGATCAAGGGTACTAAAGCCTCAACATAAAGAGGTTTCATGAACTCTGGCCAGTGTAAAAACTCAGCAATAACCAGGGAATGAGCACCATTGTTTCCAGATATGTTCATGGCATGATCTGAGTGTAAAATTGTGCGATCCAGGCTTATACAGACTGCTCATCACCTATGTTACTGCACAATGGCAGTAATGCAGTGGCAGTTACTATTTCATTCTCTTCTATTTCTTTCGATGTGTTTTATCTTAAGACCACTTGCCTATCTGACCATGTCTCTCCTACTACTTTAATTAGGTCTCTGGATATAGGATCTAAGCAATGGACATGGACGACTTTTTCTTTCTTCAAAACAAAAATAAGCAAAAGTGAGGGCATAATGGAAATCTTCTGTAACATCTTCCAGGAACCAACAAGAGTGCAGTTTGTCTAAGCTGTACCCATGGAACAGTCAATTGAAAAATTTAGCAACAGCAGCACTGGTATGGACCTTCAGACCCCTGGACCCTGTCCTGCATCACCACTGGCCCTGCCCTGCCAAGCGCTGCAACCCAAACAGCACCAGTGCAGACCTCTGGAAACCTGACCCCAACCATCCCACCCCTTAGCCCCACCCCATTGAGCGCTATGCCTCTGAGTGGCACTAGGGTAAAACTCTGGATCTCCAGTCCCCACCTCACACAGCACCGTGGCCCTGCCCCACCGAGCACTGCATCTCCAAGTGGCACAGGCATGGACCTCCAGACCCTGCCCTGAGGTGCCCCAGCCCAGTCAAGTGATGCATTCATGTGGAACGGTTTTAAACCTCTGGGCCCACAAACTCTGTTCTGCGCCATAACCGGTTACCACCCAGACAAACACCACACCCCCTGCCCCATGCCATCGCCCCAGCCCCACCCCACTGCGTCCCAAGCCCCAGTGTGGGACTGGAACAGACCTCCAAACCCTCAGCATCCTCCCCCTACCAGGCTGCCCTCAAACTCACCCTGCCATCCCCAGTTCATGCCACAGGCAAATGACCCTTTCCTGCCCCTTCTCTCCCCCCCCATAAACCCCCTGCTGCACCACAGCTGAGCAGCCAGCCATGACCACCTGGACATGGTGGTGAGAACAACTGTGCCCACAGATGAGCTAGCAACAAAATATGCCCACCTCGCCAACCTAGACATAACCAAATAAAAAAAGCAGGACAAAACAAACAAATCTACAATAAGTGAGGAAAATAACTGAAGAATGTCAGAGAGACAGCAGAGAATATCAAACACATTAAAAAAAAAAAAAAAGGTAAGTGCCCAAAATAAAGCAACAGATATCCTTCAAGTAGAAGAAAAGATACTGGAAATACTGAATAGGGAATCCAAAAGTCTCATACTCAGGGCTCCCCAAAAGATTAGAAAAGAGATGAAGGAAAACACAGACAAAACTAAGGAAAAAATAGGCAAAATCATTGAAAACACAGACAAAACAAAAGAAGAATATAAGGAGATAATACAAGAACAAAATGTCAAAATAAACAATTAAAATCATACAAAAACATCATTAGAAATCCAAAAGATAAACATTTCACAAATGGGCAATGCAATAGAAGGTTTCAGGGGCAAAACTGAAACAATGCAAGACAGAGTCAGTTAATTGAAGATAAATCCATGGATACCCATTTGTTTGAGGCAAAACCAAAAAATGAAGAAAAGCTAAGAACTACATGGGGTACAATCAAGAACAAAAATTTGCCTGGGATTAAGGCTCCAGAACAGAAGGAGAAAATAGAAAATACACAGAGGATCATTGAAGATTTGATGGCAGAAAGTCTTCCTTAATATCATGAAAGATGAAAAGCTGACCAACCAAGGAGCTCAACAAACACCATATAAACCAAACCAAAAACCAAACCCAGTGCCGTCGAGTTGATTCCAACTCACAGCAACCCTACAGGAAAGTAGAACTGCCCCATAGAGTTTCCAAGGAGCGCCTGGCGGATTCAAACTGCCGACCCTTTGGTTAGCAGCTGTAGCAGTTAACCACTATTCCGCTAGGGTTTCCCCATATAGGATAGACCCCCCCCCCAAAAAAAAAATTACTAAGACCTATCATAAGCAGTTGCCTAAACCAAAGACAATGAAAAATCCTAAGAGGACCTTGAGAAAAATGAAAAGTCACAAAGGGGAAACAATAAGACTAAACTTTGATTACTCAGCAGAAACCATGCAAGCAAAAAGGCAATGGGATGCCATATATAAAACCTTGAAAAAAAAACTGCCAACCAAGAATAATATACCCTGCAAAACTCTCATTCAAATATGATGGTTAAATTAGGACATTTCCAGATAAACAGAAATTAAGGGAGTATGTAAACACCAAACCAAACTTACAAGAATCATTAAAGGTAGTCCTTCAGTTAGAGAACCACCAACATCACTCAACGACCTGAATCTAGGACATGGGACAACATCAGCCAGATACCATCCTAGGTAATGAACTCTCAAGGATAAAACAAAACTTAAAAGATGTACAACAGGGAACCAGAGACATCAAACTGTAAATGACAACAATGTCAGAACAATAAAAGGGGGAAGGAACTGTACAGGTACAGAACTTTCAAATAGAGAGGAAGTCAAGGCATTATCAATTAATAAAAGATGTTTCAAACTTAGGAAGATACAGGTAAATTTCATGTAACCACAAAGAAAGTTAAGAAACCTAAAGTCTTAGTAAAAACAAAATCTACAGAAATGAAAAGAAATTCCACAAACAATAGGAACTCAGCACAGGAGAGTAAGAGGAACAAAGAAATGTCAGCATTACAAAATGACAGCAATAAACTTATACATATTGATAATCATGCTGAATGTAAATGGCTTAAATGTACCCATAAAGAGACCAAGAATGACAGAGTGGAATGAAAAAAAAAAAATGACCCATCAATATGTTGTCTGCAAGAGACATACCTTAGAAACAAAGGCATAAATATCTTATAAATTAAAGGATAGAAAAAAATATATATCAAGCAAACAGCAACCAAAAAAGAACATGAGTGGCAATACTAGTCTCTAATAAAATAGACTTAAAGGCAAAATCCACCATAAGAGACACAGAAGGACACTATATAATAAAGGAACAATTCACCATGATGACGTAAACATAATAAATATTTACACACCCAATGAAAGGGCTCCAAAACACACAGAACAAACTGTAACAGCACTGAAAAAAGAAATTGACAGTTCCACAATAATAGCAGGAGACTTCAACACACTACTCCTGGTAAAGGATGGAGCACCTAGAAAGAAACTTGTCAAAGACACAGAAGTTTTAAAGGCCACAATCAACCAACTTGACCTCATAGACATACATAGAATGCTGCACCCAACAGCAATGAAGCATACATTCTTTTCCAACACACATGCAACGTTCTCTAGAATAGACCACGTCTTAGGCCACAGAGTAAACCTCAACAAAATATAAAATGCTGAAATAATACAAAGCATATTCACTGATCACAGCACTATAAAAGCAGAAATTAATAACAGGAAAAAAAAAATCATGGAAACTGAATAACACCTTGCTCAGAAACCAATGGATAAAAGAAGAAATCACAGACAGAATCAAATGAGAACAAAAACGCATCCTACCAAAACCTTTGGGACACAGCAAAGGCAGTGATCAGAGGTCAATTTATAGCAATAGATCCACAAATCAATAAAGAAGAAAGGGATAAAATCAAAATGATAGCTTTACAACTTGAAAAAATAGAAAAAGAAGAACTAAAGAAGCTCGCAGCCACCAGAAGAAAGGAAACAATAAAAATCACAGCAGAAATAAATGAAAAAGAAAACAGAAAAACAGTAGGAAGAAATAACAGAACCAAAAATAGATTCTTTGAAAAGATCAACAAAATGGAACAAATCATTGGCCAAATTCACAAAAGAAAAACAGGAGAGGAGGCAAATAACTCAAATAAGAAAAGAAATGGAGGACATTACAACTGACCCAAGTGAAATAAAAATATGATCATAACAGAATACTAAGAAAAACTGTACTCCAACAAATACAAAAACCTAGAGGAAATGGACAAATTTCTAGAAGCACACTACCTACTTAAATCAACAAAAACTAAGGTAGAAAATCTGAACAGACCCATAACAAGGGTAATTAAAAAAACCTTCAAAAAAAATAAATAAATAACCCTTCAACAACAACAAAAAAAAAGAAAGTCCTGGCCCAGATGGCTTCACTGGAGAATTCTACCAAACATTCAGAAAAGAGCTCACACCAGTACTACTTAAACTATTTCAGAAAATAGAAAAGGAAGGGATACTTCTGAATTCATTCTATGAAGCCAGCATAACCCTGATACCAAAACCAGGCAAAGACACCACAGAAAAAGAAAGTACAGACCAGTATCTCTCATGAATATAGATACAAAAATTCTCAGCAAAATTCTAGCCAATAGAATTCAGCTTCATATAAAAATAATAATAATAATACACTCTGACCAAGTAGGATTCATACCAGCTATGCAAGGATAGTTAAACATTGGAAAATCAATCAACGTAATCCACCACATAATTAAAAATAAAAGAATTACATTATCATCTCAACCCATGCAGAAAAGGCATTTGACAAAATCTAACATCCATTCCTGACAAAAACTTGAAATAAAACAGGAATAGAAGGGAAGTTTCTCAACATACTAAAGAGCATCTATACAAAACCAGTAGACTTAGTTGTGCTCATGAGAAATCTATGTGGATCAAGCGGCAGTCATTAAAACAGACCAAGGGGATAATGCCTGGTTTAAAGTCTGGAAAGGTGAGTGTCAGGGCTGTATCCTTTCACCATCCCTATTCAATCTGTATGCTGAGCAAATAACCAGAGAAGTTGGACTATATGAAGAAGAATATGGCATCAGGATTGGAGGAACACTCATTAGCAACCTGCATTATGCAGATGACACAACTTTGCTTGCTGAAAGTAAAGAGGACTAGAAGCACTTACTGATGAAGATCAAAGACCACAGCCTTCAGTATGGACTACACCTCAACATAAAGAAAACAAAAATCATCACAAGTGGACCAAAAAGCAACATCATAATAAATGGAGAAAAGACTGAGGCTGTCAAGGATTTCATTTTACTTGGATCCGCAATCAACACCCATGGAAGCAGCAGTCAGGAAATCAAAAGACACACTGTGTTGGGCAAATCGGCTGCAAAAGAACTTTCTAAAGTGTTGAAGAACAAAGATGTCACCTTGAGGGCTAAGGTGCACCTGATCCAAGCCATGGTGTTTTCAATCGCCTCATACGCACACAAAAACTGGACAAAGAAAGGAAGACTGAAGAAGAGCTGACTCCTTTGAATTGTGGTGTTGGCGAAGAATACTGAATATACCATGGACTGCCAAAAGAACGAACAAATCTGTCTTGGAAGAAGCATGACTAGAATGCTCCTTAGAAGCAATGATGGTGAGACTATGTCTCACATACTTTGCTATCAGGAGGGATTAGTTCCTGGAGAAGGACATCATGCTTGGTAAGGTAGAAAAAATCAGCAAAAAGGATGAAAACCTTCAGCGAGATGGACTGACACAGTAGCTGCAATAATGGGCTCAAGCATAACAACGATTGTGGAAATGGCACAGAACAGGGCAATATTTCGTTCTACTGTGCGCAGAGTCACTAAGAATCAAAACCGTCTCGGTGGTACCTAACAACAACAACAATACAAAACCAACAGCCAACACCATTCTCAATGAAGAGAGGCTGAAAGCATTCCCCCTTAGAACAGTAGCAAGACAGGATACCCTCTGTCACCATTCCTATTTAACACTGTGCTGGAGGTCCTACCTAGAGTAATAAGGGAAGAAAAAGAAATAAAGGGCATCCAAATCAGTAATGGAGAAGTAAAATTATCCCTATTCACAGATGATATACTATACGTAGTGACTCTAAAGGCTCTACAAGAAAGCTCCTGGAGCTAATAGAAAGATTCAGCAGTGTAGGAGAATACAAGATACACATAAAAAAATCAGTTGGAGTCCTAGATACCAATAAAGAGAACTATGAAAAGGAAATCAGAAAAGCAGTACCATTTACAATAGCCCCTAAAATAATGAAATACTTAGGGATAAATCTAACCAGGGATATAAAAGACCTCTACAAAGAAAACTACAAAACACTACTGCAGGAAACCAAATAAGACCTACATAAATGGAAAAACATACCATGTTCATGGATAGGTAGATTCAACATTGTGAAAAACTGAATTTTACCCAAAGCCATCTACAAATACAATGCAATCTCGATCCAAATATCAACACCATTCTTTAATGAGATGGAAAAGGTAATCGTTATCTTTATATGGAAAAGAAAGAGGTCTGGGGTAAGTAAAGGATTATTGAAGAAGAAGAACAAAGTAGGAGGCCTCGCACTACCTGACCTCAGAACTTACTATACAGCTATGGTAGACAAAACAGCCTGGTACTGGTACAACAAAAGACACATTAACCAATGGAACGGAATCGAGAACCCAAATGTAAATCCATCCACCTAAGGCCCAAACTGTATTAAATGAGGAAAAGACTGCCTTTTTTAACAAACGTTGCTGGCAAAACTGGGTGCCCTCCTGTAAAAAAATGAAACAGGACCCATATCTTACGCCATATACAAAAACTAATTCAAAATAGACTAAAAACCAAAACTATAAAATCATGGAAGAAAAAATAGGGTGAACGTTAGGGGCTCTAATACATGGCATAAGTAGTATTGAAATCATAACTAACAATACACAAACACTAGAAGATAAGCTAGATAACTGGGATCTTTCAAAAATTAAACACTTAATGCTCATCAAAATACTTCACCAAAAGAGTGAAAAGATAACCTACAGATTGGGAAAAATTTTGGCTATGACATCTCTGACAAAGGTCTAGTATCTATAATCTATAGGTTAAATCCAACGCCTTTACAACAAAAAGACAAATAATCCAATTAAAAATGGGCAAAAGATATGAACAGAAACTTCACCAAAGAAGACATTCAGGCAGCTAACAGAAACATAAAGAAATGCTCACCATCACTGGCCATTAGAGAAATGCAAATCAAAACCACAATGAGATACCATATCACCCCAAGATTACTGGCACACACAAAAAAAAAAAAACAGAAATTAACAAATGTTGGATAGGCTTCGAGGAGATCGGAACTCTTATGCACTGCCAGTGGGAATGCACAATGGTACAACTGCTATGAAAAATGATATGGCGCTTCCTTACAAAGCTAGAAATAGAAATTCCATATGATCCAGCAGTCCCACTCCTAGGAATGTATCCTAGAGAAATAAGAGCCCTTACATAACAAGACATATGTACAACCATGTTCACTGCAGCATTATTCACAATAGCAACAAGATGGAAACAACCTAAGTACCCACCAACAGATGAATGGATAAACATTCTATGGTACATACACACAACAGAATACTACACAACCATAAGGAACATGACACACTCGTGAAACATCTCACAATATGGATGAATCCAGAGGGCATTATGCTAAGTGACATAAGTCAATCACAAAAGGACAAATACTGTATGAGACCACTATTATAAAAACTCATGAAAAGGCTTACACATAGAAAGAAACAATGTCTTGTTGTCATGAGGGAGAGGAGGGATGGGAAGGGAAAAACACTAACTAGACAACATACAAAGAGTAACTTTGGTAAAGGGTAAGACAGTACACAATACTGGGGAAGTCTGCACAATTTGACCAAGGGTAAGTTGTAGAAGCTTCATAGACACATCCAAACTCCCAAAAGGACTGAGTAACTGGGCTGAGGGCTGGGTACCATGGTCTAGGGGGACATATAGCTCAACTGGCATAACATGGTTTATAAAGGAAATGTTCTACATTCTACTTTGGTGAGTAACATCTGAGGTCTTAAAAGCTTGTGAGTGGCCATCTAAGATACATCTACTGGTCCCATCCCATCTGGTGCAAAGGAGAACTAAGAAACAAGGGAAAGATTATTCCAAAGGATTAATGGACCTCAACTACCAGAGCCTCCACCAGACTGAACAACTAGATGGTGCCTGGCTACTACTATCAAAGGCTCTGACCGGTATCACAATAGTGGGTTCCAGACACAGCAGGAGAAAAATGTAGAACAAAACGGAAAATCACAAAAAAAGGCCAGACTTACTGGTCTGAAAAAGACTGGAGAGACCCTGAGAGTATGGCCCCTAGATATCCTTTTAACTCAGTACTGAATTCAATCAATCTTTAAGTTCACCCTTCAGGCAAAAGTTAGACCAAAAAGGAAAACCAAAACCAAACCCATTACTGTCGAGTTGATTCTGACTCATAGCAACCCTACAGGACAGAGTAGAACTGCCCGATAGGGTTTCCAAGGAGCAGCTGGTGGATTCAAACTGATGACCTTCTGTTTAGCAGACCAGCTGTTACACTTAACCACTACACCACCAGAGTTTCCAAAAGTTAGACGGGCCTATAAAATAAACAATAACACATGTAGTTCAGCCATGTATATGAGACTAAATGGGCACACCAGCCCAAAAGCAAAGATGAGAAGGCAGAAAGGGACAGGAAAACTAGATGAATGGAAATGGGGAACCCAAGGTCGAGAAGGGAAGAGTGTTGACACGTTGTGGGGTTGGCAACCAATGTCACAAAACATTTTGTGTATGAATTGTTTAATGAGAAACTAATTTGCTCTGTAAACTTTCACCTAAAGCACAATCAATCAATCAATGAATCAATAAAAGGAAAAATTTTAGCAACTTACTACTCCAAGTGAGGTCCACGGAGCTTCAAAGACACCAGAGAGTTTGTTAGAAATGCAGACTCTCAGGTCTCATCCCAGACCTACTGTATGAGAATATGCATTTTAACAAGAACCCCAGGTACTCCACATGCACACTAAAATCTGAGAAGCACTGAATTCTACCACAAGGATCCTCATACTTTCTCACGCCTAAGAATCACCTCGATGCCTGATAAAAGGCAGATTTCTGAATCCTCCAGACAGAGCTTCTGATCATATGAGTCTGGGCTAGGGTATAGGAATCTACATTTTTTTAAATCAGTACATGAAAATATAACTTACATGGATTATGGACTTGAGAAACATTTCTCCAGCAGTCTATCCGAAGCAAAATGCAGCAAGCGAAAAATGACTTCTAACAGGTAAACTTTACCTTTATTTCTGGTGCTATGACACATGATGAGTCCTCAACACAACCTGTTGATGAATTGATCGACTGACTCTTGGTAGGAAGACAATCTCCTTCGTACAGCAATCACAGGGAACTTGGAAAAATTAGACCGTATAGATGTGAATGCGGAGAATCAAGCAATTCTTTGAGCTGTGCAGAAAGCCAATAAAAGTGAATGAAGAGTGAAAAGTAAAAATGGTCACTTAGGTCTCATTTTTCTAGCTGCCAAAAGACTTGAACCATTTGCAACTGTGAGTAGTAAGTCTTTGTGAGTTCTACTGTCCTGATGCTCGAAGTATTTTATTCTTCATGATTGCTTAGCCAACACAAGAGAAGACTGATTGCCTGAGCAGCTGAAAAATTACAAAGCAAGAGCTTTTTGAGTTGAGTATTTGAAAACAAAATTATTGAAAATTAGCTATTGACCCATGAGGAACTGAAGAGTAAAAAAAAAAAAAAAATCTACAAGAGGAAAACTGGTATAAGTTAAAACAGACAGGCACTAAACTCTCAAACGGTAATATTTGGTAACATCGGGCCTGTAAGGAGAAATCTTAAGTCAGGTTTTAATAGCCAGTTACAAAACAACTGTCAAGTAATGAGTCAACATGATGTTTTCCTGGAATTATTCTTCTTTTACAATCTGATGCATTCATTTAGCAATTGTGTGATAAACACAAATGTAGCTTCTGTTTTTTATTATTATTAAAAGTACTTGAAAAGATATATGTTTTATTTAGAAGTTATTTCTTAGAGCAGAATTTCCGTGAGATTTAAGGCATATGTATGTTGTACACATTGGAGAGAGAGGGAGACAAGGTTAGAATAGTTCTGGAGCAAAAAGATGTGTTAATACAGATTTATTGCAGCCTCACTAATAACTGAAATAAAGTTTCCATATCATAGAAACTACCACACTACAATTTCTTGTTGAACTGTTCGTCCCTTCCAAACACAACTCCACACCCAGTCGAGATAAAAAGCAAATCATAAGAGCCACTGTTACGGATGCTTCTATAGATCCTGCTAATACTACTTCAAAGTAACAGTCAAGAACAATGATATTCCAATGATGCATTGTCAATTTATAGGGGGATAAAATAGAGAATCATTCTGTTTGTCTTTAACATTTCCTCCCAGTGATCCAATTTTAATGTGCAATTTCAGAAGCCTGTCTACTGACAGTGGGGCCTGGAAGACAAGAATTGTTAAGTCGTGAAGACATGGGTTTATTTTTCAATCTAAAACTGGCCTGAACTAATACTACTTAGTTACTAATAGAAAGAAGGCCTGTATATAATTTATTCCATAATTATTAGTTTCTGTAGACTCATCTCAACTTCTAAATAAGGCCTCAAGGCAAGCCTTCTCACTCACTACTTTAGTATACATTTCCCAAATACTTTATCTCGAAGAATGGAATACAAAGAAGTAGCATTCAGAAATTATCTACAAAATGCACATTCCATATTTGGGGGTTTAGATATATTTACAGCCGAGATGATTAGCCAGTTACTCCTATCGTAAAATATTTCTAGGCTAACATTTCTGTGGCTGCAATCTATGGAGTAGAACAGTAAGGCGACCTTGTTTTTGGCACATGTGCTTCAAAAGAAATGAAATTTTTCTGAGAGGATGTTAGCACTAACACTTTCTCCATTCTCTGCTGAGGCACAATATTTCATGTTTAAGTAAAAGCACAGGAGGGATCCATTTCTCATAACCTCCAGGGACTATGATTTAAATTCACGGCCATGCAAAAGCTTATCTGAGAGAAACAAGCTTAATTTGCTTGAAGGATATTCAGTCCACCTTTTCCTCCACCATTATAAAATCTCAACCACTCTGGATCAAAGAAGATAAGTAAAGAGGTGTAATATTATGTTGGAGTGGGTAGAAATGTTTTCACTAACTTGTTTGTGATACCGCTTACCTCAATGGAAGCATACAACCACAGAGAGTTACAGGAAGCTCACTGTGTATACTTTAGGGATGGTGAAGAGACATTGTTCACCACATTACACAAATAAATTACTGAATGATTTAAATACCAGGAACACTGGTGTTTCTCCTTAGCAACTGGTTTGATTTTATTTTATGCATTAAATTGTATAATAAATTAGTTTCTTTTTCTGCACTGATTTCAAAAACATTTAACCCAAATTTGTGGTTTCTGCTAGAAGGCATATACGATTTGGTGATTAACATTACTGTGCCTGGTAGCACAGTGGTTAAGAGCTCAGCTGCTAACCAAAAGGTTGGTAGTCTGAATTCACCAGCTGCTCCTTGGAAACCCCATGGGGCAGTTCTACTCTGTCCTATAGGGTCACCGTTTGTCAGAATCAACTTGATGGCAACGGGTTTGGTTTGGTTTATTACTGTTAGTCTCAACCTTGGCTCTTTATTTATACCTACATTCATCTTGCTTATTTTTCATCATCTTCCTTTAGGATATATCAACCTTCTTGTATTTTTTAAATATTCTTTAAGGTCTACATAAATTTGGAAGGCAATAGGATATATTACACTCTACCAACTAAAACACACCTTTTATTTACTCTTTAGCATTTCCAAAACCAAGATGAGTACTACAATCTATGGAATGTTTATAAAATATTTTGTTTTGTTCTAGGTGAAAGTTTACAGAGCATATTAGTTTCCCATGCAACAAATTGTACACAAAGTATTCAAGGACATTGGTTACGATCTCCACAGTGTGTAAACATTCTCCTCATTACTGCCCTGGATTCCCTGTTTTCTTTCATTTTGTTTTCTTATCCTTTCTTGCCTTTTCATCTTTACTTTTGGGCAAAAGTTGCTCTCTTGATCTCATATAATTGTTTGTTCTACATAGCACATTCTTTTCAGGTGTTATTGTTTATTTTATAGGCATCTCCACTGCTTAGCTAAAAGGTGGTTTCCTGGAATGGCTACAGTTCAAGTCAGAGGGACATCTTAGGGCAATAGTCTTGGGAGTTTCTCCAGCCTCTATCAGGCCAGTACATCCGGACTTTTTTTATGAATTTGATTTTTTTGTTCTACATTTTTCTCCCTCTAGTGTGAAAAAATGTGGGACCCCCTATCGTGGTCCCAGTCAGAGCAGTCAGTAGTGACAGCCGGGCATCATCTAGTTCTTCTGGTCTTGGGGTCATGTAAGCCACGAACTCTGGGGTCTCAAATGTTGGAGTCATGGCCTCTTGGGCTTCAAAGTGTGAGGCCACAGCTTCCTACATTTCCAAGAGTCAGATCTCCACCAACTCGGTTCTGGAGTGTGGGGATGCCATTCCCAAGTGTCAGTGTGATGGGGCCAGATCTGCTACCCAAAGCTGAGGGGTGGGGCTGCTACACCCAACGGGCAGAAAAACAAGGCCTGCTGGGGCCGAGCAGGTAGCGTTGCCACTCAAATGGACTAGGAGAATGGGGCCACCCCCATCTGAGGGAGCATGGATGACATTCCAGTGGGCCTGGAAGGTGGAGCTTAAACTGAAGGGCTGAGGGACCTCCACTCAGAATCCTGAGAGTGTGGCCAACACCCAGAGACTGGAGGGCAGGGCCATTGCTTAAATGGTCTCAGAGAACAGAGGACTATTTTCAAAGCTTTAGAGCTAACGTAATGTGTTCCTCTGACTTGCTTGTTATCCTTTCTTTCCCTTCAATTTCTCCCATATGTAATGGAAATGTCAAGCTCTTGCCTGTTCTACCATTGCACTTTGGAAAGCAGATAACTTGTATTCTAGATTTGACAGATGAAGAGGACGTTTTGGAATTTGGACTTGGAGTTGATTTAAGACTTTTGCTACCATATGATGGGGTGAATGTATTTTACAAGTGGTGAGGACATAAATTTTTGGTGGCAAAACAGTAGAATATGGATTGAATTGTGTCCCCCCAAAACGTGTGTCAACTTGGCTAGACCATGATTCCTAGTATTGTGTGACTGTCCACCATTTTGTCACCTGATGTGATTTTCCTATGTGTTATAAATCCTACCTCTATGATGTTAATGAGGGGGGATGAGTGGCAGATGTGTTGATGGGGCAAGACTCAATCTGTAAGATTAGGTTGTGTCTTAACTCAGTCTCTTTCGACATATAAAAGAAAGAAGCAAGCAGAGAGACCGGGGGACCTCATGTCAGCTCTGGAAGAAGGTCCTTGTCATCAATCTTCCCCTGGTCTAGGAGCTTCTCAGTGCAGAAGCCTCAGGTCCAAAGGATGAGCTCTGCTCCCAGCATTGCTTTCTTGGTGGTATGAGGTCCCCCAGTCTCTCTGCTCACTTCTCTTTTATATCTCAGAAGGGACTGGCTTAAGACACAACTTAATCTTGTAGATTGAGTCCTGCCTCATTAACATAACTGCCTCTAATTAACATACAGGTAGGATTTACAACACATAGGCTAATCACATCAGATGCCAAAATGGTGGACAATAACACAGTACTGGGAATCATGGCCTAGCCAAGTTGACATACATTTTTGGGGGACACAATTCAATCCATGACAAAAACCTTCCCCCTGAATCAAAAGAGAGAGAAGGCCTTCCCCTGGAGCTGGCACCCTGAATTTGAACTTCTAGCCTCCTAGACTGTGAGAGAATAAATTTTTGTTGTTGTTGTTAAAGCCATCCCCTTGCGGTATTTCTGTTATAGTAGCACTGGATGATTAAGACACCATCAAAGTGATATTTTTGCTTTTTACGACTTTAATAGATTGGCCTATAAAATAAACATCACCACCAAGAGGAATGTTCTCCTTTAAACAATCGACTATAGGAGACCAAAGGGTCAATATTTACACAAAAGCAAAGAAGAGAAGGCAAGGAGGGGCAGGGAAAACGGATGGATGGAAATGTCACAGGCGGAGAAGAAATGGTGAGAGTGCTGACACATTTTGGAGATTGTAATCAATATCACAGAACAATTTGTGTATGAATTGTTGAATGGGAATCAAACTTTTGCTGTGTAAACTTTCACCTAAAACATAATAAAATAGTAAAAAAAAAAAAATATTAAAAAATCCTAAGTTATAACTGAACATTTGACACTCCAGATGAACAGGTCTGCTGGTCAGATACAAGCTGGGTGACCTCCCGCTGTCACTGAGACCCGCATTCATGGGTTTTTTGGGAGTGTCAATCTAATTTTATTATTGATTAATAAGACATATTAATCTGTTTATGAAAACAAAAATTTTATTCATAAACATATCAGCCACATTCAGCAAACATTGAAGATGACAAGAGAAATACCAGAGATAAAGCTAATATCTGGTGTTCTGAAGTATGTTGAATAGAAACAACTTTCAAAAGTAACAACTTCCAAAGCAAAGAATTCTTGTAGTAACCTAAAAACCACCCCAATTCTAATGTAGACCAGGAGGTTTTGGCCTAAATCCTGCTGATTTTAAGTTAGACAATAAAGCAGAGAAGAATCAAACTAGCAGGCTACACAGCAGCAAGAGTGCCTGGTTTCAATCTTTGTATTCTTAGTTAATTTCTTAAATTTATTTAAAGAACCTTCTCCAGCAGCAAAATAAAGATATAAAACTAATCCTATCAAATGACACGATTTGCTCATTTTCTCCAATTTTTGTAGTAACCATTAATTTCTTACCTCCTCTCTCTTCTTCCTCGCTCTCACGCACATAAAGAGAAAGACAGATAGGCAGACAGAAATACTGGCTGCAACTCCTATCTTGAGATTTATGCTTTTGTCCTATGATATGATATGTATTTTAAAAATAAGTTGTCATATTCCAGGTCCTAATAATTATGAATTATTTAAAAGTTAAATCTCAACCCACATTTTGGAAGTACTGATAAAGAGCTTTAGATTCTTAATAAACTCAAAAAATAATAGCAAAAATTAATACTAAAGGGAGAAAATATAAGCCATTAGCATTTCTTGGAAAAGAACCAACATTACTTGTCACATATAAAGACAGTGACACTTAAAAGCCACAGGAGATATGTTTAATGCAAAACCCACTGTGTTCTAGGGAAAAACTTGGTTTCTCTACCAGCATGTATACAATTTCTTCCAAAAACAAAAAGTAAAAAGAAAATCCAACCAAAATCTCCTCCTTTCACCTGTTGAAGAGTTTCTGACCTAGAATCAAACAAAACACAATTAATAATGCCACTTTGCTCAGTTCTTAATAGAGCCCTAAATACTACGTGCTCTCCAGATATGCCCAGTTCATTACACACCTAGGGCTTGTATTTGAGAATGAGGAAATGAAAGTTATCGTGGATTGAATTGTGTCCCCGAAAAATATGTGTAACAATTTGGCTAGGCTGTGATTCCCAGTATTGTGTGACTGTCCACCATTTCGTGATCTGATGTGATTTTCTTACGTGTTGTAAATCCTACCTCTATGATGTTGACGAGATGGGATGAGTGGCAGTTACGTTAATGACGTAGGACTCCATCTACAAGATTAGATTGTATCTTGAGCTAATCTCTTTTGTGATATAAAAGACAGAAGCGAGCAGAGAGATATGGGGACCTCATATCACCAAGAAACCAGCACTGGGACCAGAGCCCATCCTTTGGACCTGGGATCCCTATGCTGAGAAGCAGGGGAACATTGATGACAAAGACCTTTCCCCAGAGCCAACGGAGGGAGAAAGACTTCCCCTGGAGCTGACACCCTGAAATTGGACTTGTCACCTTTTAGACTGTGACAGAATAAATTTCTCTGTGTTAAAGCCATCCACCTGTGGTATTTCTGTTATAGCAGCCCTGGATAACCAAGACAAAAGTATTACCCCTACTGCCCAGATAAGGGCATCAAAGCACGGAGAAATTAGTCCGTCAAGGATCATAAAGCCTGTCAAAGAAGAATAATTCAGGTTTTAATTTCTCTGACACTTGCAGTTTATTCCCCTCAGATAATGCTCAATATATTTTGCACCTTGTTTTATATAGAAATTTTATCCAAATATCTAAAACCAAAATCAACTGTATTTATGTCAAGAAAACTGATGTGGCTGCACAATTTCATTATGTAATACGTGACACACCCCTTTTTAAAAGATCTCAGTTTTCAAAGAAATAATTATGTACTCTCAAGTTCAGATTTTGATATGTAAGTGTACATTATTATTCTCCCATTGAAGTGCAAATAGATCACCAAACTGCAGGTAAAATGTCAATAGCTTCAAAAAGACCACACTGACATTTCACCGTAGGGTCATCTCTTCATAGAAAGAAGGCCAGCATTCCACTTTAATGCACACCATGTTATCTAACTGCGTTTCTTAAGCATCACTTCCCAGAGGTTTCAAGGATCTAGGGAGTTATGGATGAAATAAAGGGGCAAACGAGCAGGTTGTAATTATACTTGTCAAGATTGTTCTTGTGAACCTTTATTTGGACAAATCAGAAAAAATAAAGCATCTCATTTTTTAATTCAGGATATCATTTCTCTTTAAAAACTATTAGAATTTTTGGAAATTGCAGAACAGAGTCTCAACAGGAAAATATCAGTGAAAAAAGGAAGAGGTGTGAGGTAGAGGAAAACACGCAGGCTCTAGAGTCTGTGATTTCTCCAGTGGGTGAGAAATGACTGAATCTGAGACTGAGTTTCTCACTTGGAAAGATGACAGTAATAATATACAGCTCATAGTGATGTTGTGAGGTTTACATATGACAGCCTATTTAAGCATTTAACTCTGTAGCAAAGGAAATGTTTCAAAAAACAATGTTAAACACAAAACCCAGAGGGAGGAAGAGCCCTGGACCCGATGACGTCAGAAGGCCTGAACTTGATCCCCAGGTTAGCCATCATCAGCTATGTAATAATGGGTAGGTCAGGTAATCACTTAGAGACTTTTTTTCCCAGCTCTAAATTAAAGATTATTTGCAAGTTACTTAAAACTCCTATATTCTACATCCAATGATTACAAAACAAAGTTTATGACTTCTGGCTCCTGATGGTAAGTTTTATATACACAAATATCTGAAATCTACATTTATGTATCTACAGAGATCAAACTAAAGTAAATGGAAGTGTATAAATTTAAAAATGAATTTTCCAATATCAAAATTTAGAGGAGTTAACAAAGGAATATGGGAAATATCCTTTTTTGAGATCTTTCAAGGTAATTTAGGTGGCTTTGCTGAACCTGCTCTAGGCTCAAGTGAAACTCTACTCGCCCTAGTCTTTTACCCAAGTATTCTATGGAATGCCTCGACTCATGTCACTGTTTTCTTTAGATATGCAACTTATTGTGCCATATGAGTCCAAATCCACTCAACGGCAACAAGTTTGGTTGGGTTTTTCTGGGTGCTGTAATATATTTTGCAAACTGCTACACTAAAAATACTGCATAGTGCCACTAAATGAGTTTAATCACAAAGTCTAATCTTTTTGTCAGAAGCAGTGGAGAATTTTCATGGATTTTCTCCACATTTTTGATAAAGAATGTGAAGAATAGTCCTACAATTTTTCAAATGAAATATTTTCCTTCCCAAAGCTGTATTTTTAGCAATGTGCTCATGATTTTGATTAGTCAGGGCTTTGCTGAGCCAGGAAGACATAGGCAGGTGTTTAATTGGACTAATTAAGCAAAGTGTAGTCACTTCCGGTTTTCCATTTGCTCTTTGTGAATGCAGATAAGCAATACAACTGATTGCCTAATTAGACTATTTAAAACGACTCACTTTTTATAGCCAAGAAATTTTTTTTAACCTACAATTATAAACTCAATACACATATGATCTGAAGTTATAATATTCTTATTCTTGCTCCAACTACCTTTTTTTATTTAATTTTTTTTCATATTACTCTGATAGTACTAGCATAGAAAATCAAGAGTGATAAAACGCACTCCATATATGAAGGACATAAAATACTACATGGCTTACTGCTCTCATAGTTTTCCTTAGCAAGAATAAGATGTATCTTCTCTTGCCTGGCGCACTCGTAAACTAAAAATCAACATATCTAGTTGGACTGAAATTGGAACTGAAAGGCTAGCCTCATAAGCCCTATAACCCTTAAATCCTCTTGTGGAGCTCTGGTGGCGCAGTGGTTAAGGGCTTGGCTGCTAACCAAAAGGGTGGCAGTTCAAAACCTACCAGCTGCTCCTTGAAAATCCTATGGGGCAGTTCTACTTTGTCCTGTAGGGTCGCTATGAGTCGGAATCGACTAGATGGCAATGGGTTTGTGTTTTCTGATTTTAGTAATCTCCTTGTGGTTATAAAACATCACTTGGAGAAAGACAACACATATTCCTCCACTTTTCATCCTTCTTCTACCTATAGACATTAAAGATATTCCAAAAATATCAGTTTCAAATATCAGGCTACAAAACAAACCCAAGTTCATTTTGGGGTCCTCAAAAGCAGTCTGTGACTTTCAGAAAATATGCAAAATAAATAAAAAAAAAGAAAAGTACGGAGTAAGATGTATGTAAACTTATATGTGACAGACTGAGTGGATTTGTAAACGTTCACTTGAAGCTTAATAAAAGTTAATAAAAAAAAAGAAAAGTAAATGTCTATGTACATATTTTCGATGTCTACACCCTTGAGTAGTTTATGTATACATGTGTGTGAGAGAGAGACTGACAGAAAAAGAATGCTATGCAGAGTTGAACATGAAATTTAACAGGAGAACATTTCAGTATTTTCTAATCAGTAATATGCCAATCTGGAAACCCTGGTGGTGTAGTGGTTACGTGCTACGGCTGCTAACCAAATGGTCGGCACTTCGAATCCCCCAGGCACTCCTTGGAAACTCTATGGGGCAGCTCTACTGTGTCCTATAGGGTCTCTGTGAGTCAGAACTGACTCAACGGCAGTGGGTTCGGTTGGATGGGAATATGCCAATCTAGTGTCAAAGGCTAAAAGTTTAAATTGGTCTTCAGTGTGTACAAACAGCTTCAGATAAAGACTTTGCCTGGCAAACTGCAACCTACAGGCTAAATTATATATAGCCTGTGCACCTATGCCTAAATAAGCATAACCTTGCATCCTGCACTTGGAGACCCGTAGATCCACCCATCATTTGGCTAAAGAAAATGCTCTGGCAGCCAGGTTCAAGTACACTTCCTTAACAGCAATGGCTTCTCATCGTTCACTCACTATTTTAACTGCTTCTTCCTGAACTAACTGCTTCTTCCTGAACTGATGGAGCATCTCTCAGACCTCGCAAGACAAAGAGGGGCTGTAAATGATGCATGGTAAATCTATGGGGCATAGAGATTTTTTAGAAAAGGAGAGAATCTCCAAGGCATTAAAAGGGAGGGGATTTCATAATACAGTGCATTGACAATGAAAAAAGAGTGAAGAAAGAAGGAAAAAAAAAGAGGAAAATAAATTATTGAAACAGCCTTTTATAGCAATTAGGTGATCAGGTGATTTTAGATACTTGAAGAAATGTAGTTATGTGATTCAAGAAGAAGTCTTGTGACTGGATGCTAAGTTGCATGTTATCTATTTATTATTAAAATTGTTATTAACATTAGAATGCTGGAAAAATATAAATGAATATTCACCAAGTGGGCTTTCTTCTGGTAAGAGAAAAAAAAAAAGGCAATTTTCAGAGCACCTGCTCTGTGACAGCTTTTTTGCTGACTGTTTACTCTTAATAAATCTGTGAAATTACCCTGAATAACGATATCGATCCTATGCCAGAGAGGAGAAATGACCTCAGAGAGAGTCTTGCTAAAGTCACAGAGAAATCAGTAGCTCAGGCAGGGTTTGTAACCAGATCTGACTCTCTACTACATCATACCAGTTTGATCTTTCTTTATTTTGTTTGAACGGAAAGATAGGTTTTGACAATTTGCATAGAGATGCTTTGTTTTATGATATAAACTCAGATAAAATGCATATAAAGTAAGCATTTTAACATGCTAAATCTGAAAGATACATATCATCATGGAAAGGGAATTACAACTTCTAATTCAAATGAAAGTATATGCAGCTCCCTCTCTGGGTCTAAATTCTGTAAAACGTAAAACATATGTAATGATAGTCTTTGATTTTGAGAAATCAAATAATGTATTTCATTTGGCAAATCTGCTGCAAAAGACCTCTTTCAAGTGTTAAAAGCAAAGAAGTCACTTTGAGGACTAAGGTGTGCCTGACATAAGCCGTGGTGTTTTCAATTGCCTCATATGCATGTGAAAGCTGGACAATGAACAAGGAAGAGCAAAGAAGAATTGATGCTTTTGAAATATGGTGTCGTCAATGAATATTGAATAATACCATGGACTGCCAGAATGATGAACAAATCTGTCTTGAAAGAAGTACAGTCAGAATGCTCCTTAGAAGGGAGGATGGAGAGACTTCATCTCATGTACTATGGAAACGTCATCAGGCAGGACCAGTTTCTGGAGAAGGACACCGTACTTGGTAATGTAGAAGGTCAGTGAAAAAGAGGAAGGCCCTCAACGAGATGGACTGACACAGTGGCTACAACAATGCGCTGTAACATAGCAAGAGTTGTGAGGATGGCACAGTACTGGGCAGTGTGTGGTTCTATTGTACATAGGGTCACTATAAGTCGGACCTGACTCAACTGCACATAACAATAACGCAGCAATGACAGTGTTGGTGGAGGTTGTTCTATGGCCCCTTCTAGCTGTGATGTGCTATCACGCTGTTCCACTTAGCAGAAGAAAGTGGGAAAGGCAGCAGCAGCACAATGACCAGGAGTGGATACCACAGAGAAAGGTGTGTTGTACAGACAAGCCACTCACTCCTGATGACTGACTCATTATTTCTTTGAAGTGGTCCTAGCATTGGACACGAATACTTTCAGAAACTAACACCAAATTTACTCCACCCCCCTAATACCTGCGAAAACCAAGCTGTTCTCATGGAGATTTGCAGAGGAGTCACCAACTAAAGGAGAAAAGCAAGGTGATGCATTTGCTGGGGTGTGTACAGTGCCAAAACCTAACACAAACTTAATGTCCTTAGGGTTCATCTCCTGCTCCCTTTTTCCCCTAGAAGTTGTCACTTGTCACAGTAGGAGCAGGCACACTAGACAGAACCCAGAGCTAACTGAGAAGAGAACAGGCAAAAGGCTTGAGATGTCAACTGGAAAAAGAGGATGGGGCCATGGGAGGCCATTAGGTACCATGATGCTCCACACTGGGCTGGTGAAACAAGTTGCACAAGCATCAACATCAGTAACATCTAGCAGGGCCCTCCAGGACAAGCATGGTGGTTGAGGAATGTAAGGCTGCCAGTGATACTCTAGGTTAGGCAGTTGGTGATGTTATGATGGGTCTGAGCAATCTGTCCACTTGAATCAAGGTCCAGCTAGTAGCTGAGTGATCTGAAGTCAGGATTCAGGCTTTCTAACCTAGCAAAGAGAAGACACTGGCAGGAGCTCAGCAGGGATTCAGGCGCCTACTCCCCAGGCTTTAGTACACAGAGGGTTTCAGCATCAGTAGAAAAGAGGCAGGGAAGCTGAATCAGAAGACCAGTTCTAGAAACTGAATCAAAATAGCAGGGGCAAGAAATGCTAGAACTCACATGAACTCATCTCCTGGACACACAGTCTCACAACTTATCAACTCATAAGGTAGAAATGCTCCAGTAATGTCTCTTACTCCTATTTTGCCTGTCCTGGAAGCTGGGTGGGCATGATGTTCTCATAGGGACTCCCCTTTTTACCAGTCCTGGTTTCAGCCCTATGGGGCAGTTTTACTCCGTCCTATAGGGTCGCTATGAGTAGGAATCAACTTGATGGCAATGGGTTTTTTTTTGTTGTTGTTGGTATCTGCCTATTACACACAGGCCTTGACTTCTGCATAGAAACACAGTATACCCTGATGTAGCTCTTGTAATGGTAGCCACTTAGAACACTCTAATGTTCTGGAAACAGTGTTCACAGTCTATAAAGCGGATGTTGGAAACTCTCTAAATAGGGAGCATCTACACACATGTGGACCATAAAGTCATCAAAAAAAGTAAGATATTAAAACTCTAACCTGCTATATAAAATATATCACTACTTGATTATGCCCCTTAATTTTTTTCTGTTCCTATAATCTATCATCCCTGTTTAAGCTTTCAATAGTTACACTGATGCCATTGGGTGAAAAAAGCAAGCTCTGTTCAGAAACGCCTCTGAGAAGTATCACCCTCAGCCCTCGATAAATGTCATGGATTGAACTGTATTCCCCAAAAATATGTGTCAATTTGGCTAGGCCATGACTCCTAGTATTATGTGCTTGTCCACCATTTTGTCAGCTGATGTGATTTTCCTATGTGTTTAAATCCAATCTCTATGATGTTAACGAGGCAAGATTAGAGGCAGTTATGTTAATGATGCAGACTCAATTTACAAGATTAGGTATCTTGACTCAATGTCTTTTGAGATATAAAAGAGAAAAGCTAGCAGAGAGACAGGGGGGCCTCATATCACCAAGAAAGCAGCATCAGGAATAGAGCACATCCTTTGGACCTGGGGTCCCTCACTAAGAAGCTCCTAGACCAGGGCAAGATTGATGACAAGGACCTTCCCCCGGAACCAACAGAGAGAGAAAGCCTCCCCATGGAGCTAATGCCTTGAATTTGGACTGCTATATGAGTCGGAACTGACTCGACGTCACCTAAGAGCAACAACAATCCTGCTACACTGTGAGAGAATAAACTCCTGTTCGTTGAAGTCATCTACTTATGATATTTCTGTTATAGCAACACTAGATAACTAAGACAATAAATGACGCAACTCAAGAGCTTCTGTTCACAAAAGAGGGAAAAAGCGTTGCCAAAGAAACCAGTAGGAATGAAAGAGAATCCTATTCTTAATCTGCTTAAAAAAGCTCATTCGGTCTTTACAAAATCGATAGGACTTGTGAAGGAGCAGGTGAGATAAAGAACTGTGCAAGCCTCCAGGGGGTGGAAGGCACTGATTCAACTCTGCTTGTTTCTTTGGCAGAAAATGTTTATTATGGGAAAAGCAAAGCAAAATTAAATATATATATAAAATGAAATCTTATATATCTGACATTTTTGCCTTGATAATTTTGTTTTGATACATATACATATATATGTATACAAAACCTTTATAAAGGTTATTATTTCCTATTCATTTACTGTTTTTATTCTTTGGATTCCTTATGTCATCATATTTATCTATCCCCATTTCTTTCATATTAATATATAATCTCCTTCAAAATAAAAATTTAAAAGGCAGTTCCATCTTTGTTGGAATATTAGAATTCATAAACAAACAAATAACAACAAAACACCATAGCAATTCAAAATAACAACACAATTAACTGTGATGTGCCACAAACTGGATGTTTCTATTTAGTGACTCACTTTCCAGTTGTCAACAAACATTTACTGAGCACCTACTCTGTCTATGTGCCAAATACTGGGCAATAGGTATATTCAGGTGAACAAAGTAGATGTTGCCCCCATCCTCACAGCACTACAGTCCAGTGCTAGAGAAGAAAACTTTAAACAATAGTGGTGAGTATGTGATACAAATCTTAACCAGTGCAATAAATGGAAATGGACCATGTGGTATGAGTGAGAACAGAAGAGGTGAGCTGCTTTAGACAGGGTGGCCATGAAATACCTTACAGAAGTTAGATTAGATGATCTCCAAGATCTGTGAGTCTATGAGATCTGTGTGTACCATTTCATGCTGATATGACTCATCAGTATAACTGGGAAAACTATTATACTCCAAAATAGGTAATAACCACTCTAGACCCCCAGCTAACACTTCAGCTGAAGCCTGTTCATGCTAACTATGAGCTACCTTTGCCAGCACAATCCCACCTGTATCACACTCCTGCTCTCAAACAAGATTTACACTTCAGAGAATAAAATTTAGCCTGTCCCACCTTGGCCCATTTTGGTATTTGGTTTCTTAAATGTATTCTGCCTTCATATTAGTGATGTGCCCATGACTATCTTACTCGCAATTAAATCATCAGGGCCTCATACACTGTGTGGCACCTAGTGGATGGGTGTTCAAGAAATGTGAATTGACAGAGTGAGTGCCTGAATACAAAATACTGCAGTAGAAAGCCCATTTGAAAGTGAAGACATTTCATTATTTAAAAACTTATTCCCATTTTTTTCTAATTTCTTTGTTCTGAGGTACTTAAATTTGGGTCCATCTTTAGTGTATTTACAGTGTTATTGTTAAAACAGAAAACAGTCTCCCATTATATGGCATAATACTTCCTCAACAAAGTTGGCGATACTTCACATCTTCATCCAAATATACTAATTTGAAAACCAGAATGCATAATGATGATGGCATGTTTTCAAATAATGAGAATTTTCTGCAATCTGAGTACCAAAATTGAACTCATTCAATAGAACAATTTAGGCATCTGTTAGTCAAAATTATTTAGCACCTATTACAAGAATGTTATTTTACCAAATAGTATGTGAAGTGTGTGTGTGTGTGTGTGTGTGTGTGTTTTGACAATGCCATTTGTTAAGGATTTAAATGTGTCCCCCCAAAATATGTATCAATTTGACTAGGCCATGATTTCCATCATTGTGTGGTTGTCCTCCATTTTGTGATCTAATGTAATTACCCTTCATTTTGTTATGTGTTGTAAATTTTGACCTCTACATGTAAATGAGGAAACCCTGGTGGCATAGTGGTTAAGAGTCTGACTGCTAATTAAAAGGTCGGCAGTTCGAATCTACCAGGCGCTCCTCGGAAACCCTATGAAGCAATTCTACTCTGACTTATAGGTTTGCTATGAGTTGGAATGGACTCAATGGCAACAGGTTTGTTTTTTTGTTTTTGTTTTTATGTGTTAAGGAGGCAGGATTAGGTTATGTTTGTTATGTTAATGAGGCAGCATTAAGGTGGGCTACAACAGTCTTACACAGGTCACAGCCCTCATCTGACATAAGGGGAGTTTCCCTGGAGTGTGGCCTGCATCACCTTTTATCTTACAAGAGGTAAAAAGAGAGAAAAGGGAGCAGAGAAAAAGGGACATCCTACCACAAAGAAAGAAAAGCTGGGAGCAGAGCATATCCTTTGGTCCTGTGGTCCCTGCACTGAGAACCTTCTAGACCCACGGGAAGATTGATGCCAAGACACATGCAGATCTCCAAAGGACACCAGGGCAACAGATGTTGAAAGGATACAAAGACCTTCCCCCAGAGCCAACAGAGAAAGACTTCCACTAGAGCTGGTGCCCTGAATTTGGGCTTCTAGCCTCCTAAATTTTGAGAGAATACATTGCTGTTTGTTAAAGACATTCGCTTGTGGTATTTCTGTTAGAGCAGCACTAGATAACTAAGATGCCATTCCTTAAGCAATTTGTTAAGCAGTGAGACAAAGCAGGCATGGCAAATGATCTGCAGCTCACATGTAAAACAGCAACCTTGTAAACAGAATGGAAAAAGCATCAGACTTCAAACTACATGAACCAACTTTAATGATTGATTTCTTGGCCCCAAATAGAAACATAAAATGGTGTAAGTCCTATGCTCATCCAAAGACTTCACCAAAAGAGTAAAATGATTACCTACAGACTGGGAAAAAGTTTTTAGCTGTGACATTTCCAATCAGCATCTGATCTCTAAAATCTACATGATACTGCAAAAACTCAACTACAAAAAGACACATAACCCAAATAAAAATTGGGCAAAGGATATGAACAGGCACTTCACTAAAGAAGACATTCAAGTAGCTAACAGACACATGAGGAAATCCTAACGATCATTAGCCATTAGAGAAATGCAAATCAAAACTACAATGAAATTTCATCTCATTCCAACAAGGCTGGCATTAATCCAAAAAACACAAAATAATAAATGTTAAAGAGGTTGTGGAGAGACTGGAACACTTCTACACTGCTGGTGGGAATGTCAAATGGTACAACCACTTTGGAAATTGATTTGACGCTTCCTTTAAAAATTAGAAATATAGCTACCACACAATCCAGTAATCACACTCTTTGGAATACATCCTAGAGAAATAAGAACATTTACATAAACAGATATATGCACACCCATGTCCACTGCAGCACTGTTTACAATAGCAAAAAGATGGAAGCAACCAAGGTGCCCATCAATGAATGAATGGGTAAATAAATTATGGCACATTCACACAATGGAATACTACACATCCATAAAGAACAATGATGAATCCTTGAAACATTTTATAACATGGAGGAATCTGGAAGGCATTCTGCTGAGGGAAATTAGTCAGTTGCAAAAGGACAAACATTGTATGAGACCACTATTATAAGAACTCAAAAAATAGCTTAAACAGAGAAGAAAATATTCTTTGATGGTTACGAGAGTGGGGAGGGAAGGAGGGAGAGGGGTTTTCACTAATTAGATAGTAGATAAGAACTGTTTTAGGTACAGGGAAAGACAACACACAATATAGGAGAGGTTAGCATAACTGGACTAAACAAAAAGCAAAGCAGTTTCCTGAATAAACTGAATGCTTTGAAGGCCAGTGTAGCAGGGATGGGGGTTTGGGGACCATGGTTTTGGGGGACATCTAAGTTGACTGGCATAATAAAATCTATTAAGAAAACATTCTGCATCCCACTTTGGAGAGTGGCATCTGAGGTCTTAAATGCTAGCAAGTGGCCATCTAAGATGCAGCAATTGGTCTCAACCCAACTGGAGCAAAGGAGAATGAAGAACACCAAAGACACAAGGTAATCATGAGCCCAAGAGACAGAAAGGGCCACATAAACCAGAAACGACATCAGCCTGACACCAGAAGAACTAGATGGTGCCTGGCTACAACCAATGACTGCCCTGACAGGGAACACAACAGAGAACCCCTGAGGGAGCAGGAAGGCAGTGGGATGTAGACCTCAAAACCCATAAAAAGACCAGACTTAATGGTCTGACTAAGACTAGAAGGACCCCGGAAGTCATGGTCCCCAGACCTTCTGTTAGCCTAAGACAGGAACCATTTCCAAAGCCTACTATTCAGACAAGGATTTAACCGGACTTTTTTTTTTTTTATGGGATAGAAAATGATACTGGTGAAGAGTAAGCTACTTGGATCAAGAAGACACATGAGACTATGTGGGCAGCTCCTGTCTGGAGGGGAGATGAGAGGGCAGAGGGGGTCAGACGCTGGCCAAATGGACACAAAAAGAGAGAGTGGAGGGAAGGAGTGTGCTATCTCATTAGAGGGAGAACAATTAGGAGTATACAGCAAGGTGTACATAAATTTTTTGTATGAGAGACTGACTGGATTTGTAAACTTTCACTTAAAGCACAATAATTTTTTTTTTTTAAATGGTGTAAGTCATTACAATTTTCTGGGGCAATGAGGGCATGAATTAAGTAATTTATTTTGCATCTTAAATTCCATATTTACCTATAGGTGATCTCATTACAAAGCACATGTAGGCACATTACTTTATTTGGCCTTTGCTTCTGTGTAATGTTAAAAGAAGGGAAAACTGCCCTAAAAATTTGTTGCCCAATTTACTGACTTTCCTGATAAAACCATCAGTCATTTCAGACAAAAGCCTTTGCCATACACTGGTATAAGCACTTAAAATAATCATAGCTACTCTGTAGATGTGTGTGTGTGTGTGTGTGTGTGATATATGTACATTATCTGTTTTTTATCAACCAACAAAGAAGGCAAGGAAAGTAATGTCCTAGGGGAAAGGGATTCGTCTTCTGTAGAACTGAGGTCTAATTTTTAGGGCAACACTTTCTTGGAAGGTGCATCTTTAAGTCACAGCCTAAATTACATGTATCCTTTTGTAGATCAAAGTAATGGATAAAGACGGCAAGAATTTCTAGAGTAGGAAAACAGCAGGAACTGATCATATTTTACCCCTGTTAACTACCTGTCTCAGGGGAAATGTTAAAAACTTTGAGAATTAATGAAGTGATTTCATTGACAATTTATTAATAGTGTTGAATGTTACGGTAGGCATATCTTAAGTCTCTAATATGCCCACAATATACTGAACATGATCTCTACAATCTCTATTAGGTTTTATTAAGAAAGCGGATAATTTCTATCATGAAGCTGGGTCAGATACCTCCATAAATGAACTTGACCCTGCTGGCACAGTGGTTAAGCGTTTGGCTGTTGGTCAAAAGGTTGGCAGTTCAAATCCACCAGATGCTCCTTGGAAATCCTATGGGGCAGTTCTACTTGGTCCTTTCGGGTCACCGTGAGTCGGAATCAACTCGATGGCAACAGGTTTGGTTTGTTTTTAATCTCATCTGAGACGCAATAAACGTATCAGAGAATAAACCAGAGCATGTAATTATCCGTGAGAGATATAATATTACTACAAGAAGTAGTCACATCTGCTGCCTTTTTTTTTTTTTCTACACTAAGAAAATTACTCCCCAAACATCAACCCAAATGAAAGGAATTATCCAGAAGTTCTAAAGCCAATGGGCCTCAAGAGACCTTAGCCCTGAGAGAGCTAAGACACCTAACAGGGATACACATGTTCATTCCAGACCTCATGGATCTACCAAGGCTCAATTCCAACACTGAGGGCTTTGGTCCTAGGCGAGATAAGGAAACTCTTCTGACTCAGGTGAACAAGTACATTTATTCTAGAATGGAGGGTAGGTTCTAGTTTAGGTCCATGAAGCAACATTTACCTTCCAGACACTGCCACTATTGTATGTCAAAAGATCTCTGAAACTGGCCCATCTCCTGACCTGCTATCTCTAGATGCTTGCCTTCCCAAAATTCTGACACTTGAACTGACTTTCTGGCTTTCATTTTACGATTATACTAATTTTCTCATACTGTGTGACCAGTGGTGGTCAGTTCAGTCCTGGAATCAGTCATTTCTTTAAAAACAGATTATAGAATATAAAACGTGGTGGTTTAGACAGCCCAGAAGTACAGAATCTTAGCACTGAGTTGGTCAAGCTGCCAGCTACGTAGAGAATCCCTCCAGGAGCTTTTCTGGGCAGGAGGTGCTGGTTCCTCCTTGGCCTAACATAGCCAGGCCTTCATTACCCAGCCGAACCCCTCTCTCGTAGAACTCCTATGCAGGGCCACGATGCCACAAGCTGGCTGGAGAGGACAATAAAAGAGAAGTGCCACAGCTTTTGCTAGCTCCTCACACTGAAAAACGTCAGAAGAAACATAGGAGAACTAAGCCAAAGTGTTGGAACGAAACCTCCGCTTGAATCTTTCTACGTCAGGAAGTTTACTTATTCCCAACACAGCTTGCAGTTGGTTTTTGTTTTTTTCTCCAATTAAAGCTTACTTTCATCAAAATAAGGAGCCCTGTTGGCACAGTGGTTAAGAGCTTGGCTGGTAACCAAAAGGCCAATAGTTCGATTCTACCAGCTGCTCCTTTGAGGCCCTAAGGTGCAGTTCTACTATGTCCTATAGGGTACCTATGAGTTGGAATGGATGTGACGGCAACAGGTTTGGTTTTTTGGTTTTATTGCATTTTACATAATTCAACATTTTTAAAGTCTAATTCCAAAAGGGAAACTACATTGGCCTGAAGTGAGTTTCTGTTTTGTTTTTAGAGAAGCCATATTGGACAGCAGTTTTTTGTTTTTTTTTTTAAGGCCTCACATACCTGCTACTTAAAAATCTACTGTCAAATATTCCTAGGCATCTTAATCATGTTTACCAATCCGAGTTTGCAGAATCCACAAAATCTGCTTTTCTAAAAATTCTAGCAAAAGTAGAGTCTTTGTTCTGTGCATCATTTGTCTATCATTTCTTAAGCATTATGTTTGAAATTACAGTCACAAATTATTTTAAATACCAAAAACTAGACACATAATGATTCAATTATGCAGATCAATGGTGGAAATTTGCATTGAGAAACACCTGTGGGCCTTGAATAAAATATATATATATATATATATTTTACATATATATATTCCCCTCCTTTACTGTCTCTCCCTTTACCACTAGTATAATTCAATTTAAACTACACCTTTTCATTTTTTGACATATTGCCTTATAACTAGTCTCATGATTTTTGGAAACATTTTCACTGCCTAATTAGATAATAATACTTATGCATGTAGGATGCTAGCGTTAAAAAAAAAAAAAAAAAATTTTTGTTAGAAGGGAAAAAAAATGAATACTTTAGTCCAATACAACTTAATAATAACTTTCTAAATTTGTACAGATCTTTAGAGCATGAAGAAATATTTATACAAGTCTCACAACAACAGCCTGAAGATAGCAAGGTGAGAATGATACTTCAATATGACAGATGAGGAGTAAAGAAGCAAAGGGTTTTTCCCAGGGTTATACGGACTAGTAGGAGCTGAACACAAGTCTTTTGACTTACCAGCAGTGTGATACAAGGAAACCTCCTACTTCCCTGAGCCTCAACTAGTTCTCTAAAGACAGAGCTAATAATATCTAACAGAGAATTGCTTTAAGGGTTAAATGAGTTGTTTTACATAAAGTACTTGGCATGTTGTCTTGTATATAACAATTGCTATATAAATGGTGGCTATTGCTCTGGTGGCATAGTGGCTAAAAGGTTCACAGTTTGAATTCACTAGCTATTCATTAGAAACCCTAGAGGCAGGTCTATTCTGTCCTATGGGATCGCTATGAGTCGGAATAGACTCTAGGGCAACAAGTTTGGTTTTGGTCATTGTTATTGATGCCTTATGTTCTTCCTATCCAAGGGTTGATATACTAGGGCTAGTGGACCAAATCTGGCCCACCACTTGTTTGGATATGGTCCACTGAACTAACAATGCTTTTTAAATGTTTAAACTTTTTTTAAAATAATGTTTAATGACACATGAAAATTACATTAAATTCCAACTGTCCACAAATAAAGTGTTTTTAGAACACAGCCATGTTCATTCTTTAACATATTCTCCATGGCTGTTTTCCACTACAATGGCGAGTTGTGGCCCACAAAGACTAAAATATTTATTATCTGTCCTTTACAAATAAAGCTTGCCCAACTCTAAATATGAAGCTAAAATGTTCTGATCAGCTTTCTGCAAGCCCGGTTTTATGCTTTATTGTGTATACCCATTTTACTTCTTATTTGTAAGAGAACAAGGAAAGAGCACGGCACAGAAGAGTTAAACAATTTGCTAATATTAGGAACAGTTAGGAACACCTGTGCTACTCCTATGGCTATTGTATTCATCCGCTTTCAACTCCCCCTTCTTTCTGCTGAAAACCCCGGTGGTATAGCGGTTAAGTCCTATCTATGGCCGCTAACCAAAAGGTTGACAGTTTGAATCCACCAGGCTCTCCTTGGAAACCCTATGGGGCAATCTACTCTGTCCTATAGTCAGAACTGACTCTGTCACTTTGAGTCAGAATTGACTCGACGGCAATGGGTTTGGGGTTTCTTTGTGCCAGAGAAAGAGAAAGAACATGCCAGCGAAAGTTCAAGAGCTATTAATCAGATAATAGCATGGGGCTCTGGTACTCTCTTCTCCTGCAGTATATCTGGAATCCAAGCAAAGTAATATCAGAAAGAGAAAGGAGGCAACACCCTGCAGCTAAACGCAATGCCAAAAGCAGTCTTTAGACTACTTCATCTTCAGTCCATTAGCATTGCCCACTAGACAAAGAAATAAAGAATAAATCAAATAATACCCGTGGAGAGACTGCCATAAGGTTTTCTCATCTCAAAGATAAAGCTAAGCTATAGTTATCGTTCCACCTTACAGCTACCCACAGGCAAACGTAAGTACCTTGGGAGTTTACTTTTGCTTAACGCTGTTTTAGAAATTGTATATAGTATAGCCTTTAAAATAAAAAGGAGAAAATGAGAGAGCATTTACAAATAATCCAAGATCACTTTTCCTCCTGTTCAACTGGAAGCATAATACATTGTTGTGTCTGATGCAAAAAAGTATTCCACCGCTAAAAATGCCTCTAGGTATAAAGAATGTGGTCAAAACAATAACTCAAACTGAAAAGAAACACAAAAAACAATGGAAATAGTGATGGAGGGTTTTAAGGCTCCCTAGGCATTTTTATTATTTTTTTTATTTTTTAAGCATTTTTCTTAATATAGAGAATGCAGACATTAAAAAAAAAAAAAAAAAAACCCTATTGCCATGGAGTCCATTCCAACTCATAATGACACTACAGGACAGAGTGGGTGTCCCCCATAGGGACCAGATTGCCACATCTTTCTCCCATGGAGGGGCTGGTGGGTTCGAACCCCCGACCTTTCAGTTAGCAGCCAAACACTTAACCACTGTGCCACCAGGGCTCCTTATGCGAACATTGCTAAGCTAGAATATGTAAGCTCACAGACGGACCCACATGGACATGAAACACAACAGAGAAACATACACATAAATACCCTGCTTAGGCTGGTTTGTCATATTTGAAAACTAATTGGCTTGTGGCTAAAACTAATTTGCAAGCATTGCAAATATCTCTGTGGCGTCATTTTGAAAAAGGAATTGAGATTAAAATAAGAGGATGTTTATACTAAATGTTCTCCCCACACTTTCTATGTCTCCCTCCAGCAAAACTCACCTTCTACCAACAAACACATCCATTCACATTCTCTCTCATGACTCACAAATACAATGCTGTTTCCTAAATATAGAATGATCTATCCCTTTTACCTGGCTCTACATAGATTCTCAAAACAGGCTCTGAGCATTCTCAAAATGACTCGAGTTAGTCATTCTGTGTAAGCACATTTAAAATTATAATATTAAAAAAGTAAAATAATGAAAACAATAGCTCTAATAGTAGGGATAAAAGCACGGACAATATTAAAGAAAGTTGCATTTTTTTTTTTCATGGGTTAAGGCAACTGTGAGGTCTCACCTATTGTTGAGACAATGTTTTTAGAAGAAACATAAATTTTCAAGACTTTTAGTTAGGCAGAAGCTGCCAGGATCAAAAGCAGTCAGGGTTCCTCCCATCTTCCCACTAACTCAGCAGGCTGACTCAGAAAACACCGTCTCTCCTGATGTGGGCAGGTTTTCTGAATTCAAGAGAGACAATATAGGAATTCTTTCTTGATAAAGCTCTACCCCGGGGAAAAGTGGCCAGCCCAATGTCAGCATCAAATAGGTGTCATTGTTGTGCTTCAAACCTGCAATGTACAAATGACAACTCATCTGCCTTCTCCTCTGAGCTGAGTGCTCAGTCCTGGTCTGGGGTTTTCTGTTCCTACTATAAATGTCTTTGCCATCTTCCCAATCACCCATTGGCCCCACGGAAGTAGCTGCAATACCTTTCATTCTATGCTCTTAATGTCTTTTCCATCCTTCCACTCTTTGGTCCATTCCCACAAATTTCAGTTCAGGTCTGTCTCCTGTATCACCTCTAGCCAGGAATACTGCAATCATCTTCTGGCTTATCTCCCCACGTCTTGTCCCGCCCTCTGTAAGCTGTTCCCACTGCTGCTGAGCTTTGCCGTTTACTCCTGCTCCAAAACCTTCAAAGGATCAGCAATCAATATTCAAAAGGTACAAACACCTTTACTCGTCATTTTGATGGTAGTAAAAGCCACGATGGCTTTCTTTATTTTCTTTCTGGAGCACCAACTATGTTAAATATATTATTTTATAGTATGTCTCTGGGTAGCATAAACGGTTTGCACTGGACTACTAACCTGAAGGTTGGTGGTTCAAACCCACCCAGAAGAGCCATGGAAGAAAGGTCTGGTGATGTGCTTTACAGTCAAGAAAACTCTATGGAGTAGTTCAACTCTGTGACATATGGGCTCACCATGAATCAGAATTGACTGACTGATGGCAGTGAGTTTGGGTTTTTTTATTTGTTTGTTTATAATCCTTATCCCACTGTCCCTGAGTCATTCCAACTCATAGTGACCCTATAGGACAAAGCAGAACTGCCCCACAGAATTTTCAAGGCTGAAATCTCTACATAGGCAGATTGCCACATCTTTCTCCTATAGAGCTGCTGATGGGTTTGAACTCCCAATCTTCAGGTTAGCAGCCAACCACTGATCCACCAGTACTCCTTATAATCCTTAATAAAAAAATTAAAAAAAAAAACTTGTTGCCGTTGAGTCCAACTCATAACTACCCTACAGGACAGAGTAGAACTGTCCCACGGAGTTTCCAAAGAGCACCTGATGGATTCAAACTGCCAGCCTTTCCTGGTTAGCAGCCATAGCACTTAACCACTACGCCATCAGGGTCTCCACATAGTAACCCTATAAAATGAACATCTTACCCTCATTTCATTGACAAAAAGAGTGAAGGCCTGAAAAGTGCAGTGACTTCCTCATTGCCCTTAGTCCCCAACATAATACCTTTTATATACCCAATTTTTAATGTATTTATTAAATAAATATTAATAATTGTCTCCTCTCGCTTTGCATAATAACCTTATATCAGGTGACAATATAACTTATTTCTTTGTTAAATTTTTCACCCTCAGATAAAATGGCCTTTGATTAACTATTAGAACTTGCACTGTTCTGGGTTAGAGCTGCCTCTTCCCTGGCGTCAAAACCTTCTTGATTAAAGACATAGATGGCAGTTCACCAGACTATATGGTAATTAAAAGCCTCCACTCTAATTTATAAGAATCAGTGAAGGAAATATTATCCAGTTTACTTCTCAATTTCATTCCACTCTAGTTGTCTGCTAGAAATGAAAATCCTCAGGCTAAGCATTTAAAACCATAAGGGGTCAGGAATATCAAGGACTCTTTCCCGTCTTCACTGCTTTTGAAAAAGAAGATCATTTTGTACAAAGTTAAGCAGTTAATGATTACCTCTGGCCAGGAAGACAGCAATAATTTCCAAACCTGTCTTATTATCTCTCATATAGAAAGAGATGGTATTTGATCAAGATGAATTTCATGAATATAATTTACACAAGTTGACACTGAACAATGACATGTAGGTGGTAACCGTTTACAAGAACTACATGATTTTCTGAAATTTCATTTTCTTATTCTTTGCCAGATAATATGTATATTATCTGTAATATATTAGGCTAAATATAATTCACTTATTTTGAATTTAAAAAGTAAATGAAGGTTTATAAAATTATATGAATGTGTTTACTTTATCAAAGCATTTTATATCTTTTGATTTTGAATCATTTAGAATTTTTATGTATAAAAATGAAAAATTTTTAGACATTTTTCATGGCTGAATAGTGTATAGAAACTCTGAGAAACCAGAGCAGAGATCTTATAAAACATTAAGGAAAAGACTGAATAACATAAAAACAGAAATAAGGTTTTACTCAACAAAAAGAAAGTACACCAAAGAAAAGAATGACTATAAATCATTGGAGTTAATAACACATAAATAAAATATCATATCAACATGTTTTGTTGTTACCTGCTGTCTAGTCAACCCCCGACTCACAGTGACCACCTATGTTACCAAACAGAACTGTTCCACGGGGTTTTCTTAGCTGTAATATTAAGCTTGAAGAGATTGTACTATATTCATATATAATACTGAAATTGTTGCTTTTTAGTTGTGGTCAAGATGATTCTGACTCATCGTGAACCTATGTATGCGGAGTAGAACTGTCCCATAAGGTTTTCAAGGCAGTGGCCTTTTGGAAGCAAATTGCCAGGCCTGTCTTCTGAGGTGCCTCGGTGGGTTCGGACTACCAGCCTTCCGGTCAGTAGTCAAGCACTTGACTACTTGTACCACCCTGGGACTCCTCTTGGCTGTAATCTTTACAGAAGCAGACTGCTAAGCCTTTTCTTCTGCAGAGCCATGGGGTGGGTTTGAACGCCCAAACTTTAGGTTAGCAGCCAACTGCAAACCACTTGCCCCACCGGGGGTCCTTAAATATTTATATAATAATATATACCATACAGATTTTATACCTACTGGATATGAATAATCCACCTGCTGGAACTAAGGAGGTGAGGCCTAACACACCATCACCACCATCATCACTACCAGCCAGCTGCCGTTGAGCAGATCCGGACTTATGGTGACCCCATGTGTGCGGAGTAGAACTGCTTCACGGGGTTTTCGTGGCTGTGACCTTTCAGAAGCAGATCTCCGGGACTTTCTTCTGAAATGCCTCTGAATGAGCTCGAGCCGCCAAATATCTGGCTAGGCGTCAAGTGCTTAGCCATTTGTGCTACCCAGGCAGCCTACAGGCTAACACAGGAAAGATTTATTACATCTTTCAGGAGAGCAATGTAAGCCACAGGGACAAGTGTAAAACACTGGCATAAGGATACCTTGTATATACACATAATAGATTGGTAGAATGGCATATGTAACCCCATTGCCACAGAACTAATAACAATCAGTGGGCATACCTTAATACTTGGGTGTTCTGATTTTTTAAAGCTATTTTATTATAAAATGGTATAAAGAAAAAGAGAGACACATAATTTAATCACTAACCTTAGACAGATAAGACAAATCCAGTGTTATGATGTCTTGAATTTTAGTATAAAGTGTTACCTTCACTCTGTTTGTCATTTCTGAGGAGCTGTACAAGGTCCGCAGGGAAAGTCTGACACTAGTGACACCAGCATGGGTTCTAACACATGTAAGCTCTCAAATAATTGTTGAATGGAAAATAAGACAGTAAATGGTCAAGTAGCTTGAGGAAGAACACTTCTTCAAGTGTTTAGAGATGATAAACAGAGGCCCCATAGAGTTCAGTGTCACTGGAACAATATGTGACGCTATCCACAAAGTCCACTCAAGCTGGAGACCCACCTTACACATCAAAAGCCAGAGTTAGATGCAATCCACACACTCCACGGCCTCAGTGGATGGTGTATCAGGATGGCTTTAGTGGCAGGAAGTATCAGGATGGCTTTAGTGGGAGGTGGGGAGTGCTGAAGCACCATGCATGTATATGAAAGGCGAAGTAACATGTGGACAAAGCAAGTACTTTATCTACAGACCATGCTGAAGGAGAACAGCTTTAAGCATAATGGCTGAACCTGGAAATATAACTGACTAAGGCACTGTATATAGAGTGGGAGGGAATTCCTCTGGGTAGTGATAAAATTCCCAGATATAGCAACAAAGTATGCAAATGCAGGTGGCATACAAACCAGGAATGAGGAACATATCATAATTTTATGTTAGGGGGGTTGCCACTCTCTTATTGGGGTGGCATAACTACCCCTGGTGATGCAATGGTAAATTGCACAGCTGCTAACCCAAAGGTTGGCAGTTTGAACCCACCCAGCAGCTCCATGGGAGAAAGATAGGGCAATCTGATTCTGTAAGGATTTTGCAGCCAGAAAACTCCATGGGGCAGTTCTACTCTGTCACATGGAGTCATTATGAGTCAGAATGGACTCAACAGCACCCAACAACAACACGTGAGGTGGCACAGAGGTTTAACAGCAGTGGCACAGAGGTTTAACAGCAGACACAGCTATACAGACAAAGGACATGCACAAACATACCCACATGTATACAGACATCAACCTTTCAATCACGGTAATTATAAATATTATAAATAAATTATAACTACACTATAGGTATACTACTGATCCACAATATGGGTTATGCCTTAGTTAACTTTTTCATGGTCCCTGCATGTATATACTAACACAATTTAGTCTGCACAAAGGCCTCTGGCAGAAGGAGGGCAAGTGAGGCTGAAATCCATCCCTCCTTCCTTTCCCCAAGTCGGTAGCATGGGCCAGTGACCCCCGCACCAGCTGCAGAGTGAGGAGAATGGGACACCTCTTTTTAGATCATCTCACAAAGGGGGGACCCTTGTGTGATTCCTAAAAGGCCCCAAATGTGCTAATGGTCACTCTGATCCTTTGTATGTTTTACAAGGTTCCAGTTAAGCAGTTCCTCCAGGCTCGTATGCTAACTATGTATTTGAACCAAGGAGCCCTTGATTGGCGGGTTCTGTGCAGCCTGGATTCTGCAGCCCAGTTGTCAGACCAGGTACACAGCACCATTACTATACTGTCAAAGGTGCTGATGCCTTTGTAGGCACCTAACATGTGAGAGATGACAAAAATAATTACAGACTAATACTAGAATACAGACCTAGCATTACAAAAAGTGTAGTCACAAAAATATCACAAGATTTCCCACTCAGAGTCTATGTAAAACTACGAATTAGACAAGCTCTGACTTTGGGGCCTGCTTAGCACCCCAACTTTTCTTATTGTTTCAAGTCCCTACCAGCCTCATCCATCTGGGACTCTTACTACCATGTGAATAACTTTTTAGTTTCATAAAGAAAAGCAATTGGACACATTTTTTCCCCTGAAGGTCCTTTGGAAACATACGTGTCTGGAGCCGTATTTCCTTGAAAGATGATGGCAGAGAAAGGGAAATCTTTAAACCAAATGCAAAGAAATTCTTACAGTGAAATTCGATCACTAGAACATGTATAGGAATCTTTGTGGGTGAAGGGCCATCCTCTCTCCACTGGTCCTTTGCCCTCACATTACCCCAGGTAGGCACATTACTGTAATCTGCTCACGCTAAATTTTAATCAGATTATACTCAAGCACCTTGACTACTCCATGACTTCTGGCAAATTGTTATCTCTGCCGAGAATGTCCTTCTCTTTCTCACGTGGAAAACTGTTCAACCTTCAGAGTCCTTCTTAAGTGTTACCTCTTCTCTGTACCTTATCCTGCTTCTTCCCAGCCCACCTTCAGGCTTAGTGGATTTCTCATTCATGTGCATTCACAGAGCACTGTATCCATGTTTTAGTATACTACTTATTGATTCATAATTACTTATCTCTCAGTAGCTCTTCCCAGCTGGATAAAAAAAAAAAATCCTTTCAAATAGGGTTATTATCTTTTTAATCATTGTTACAGATAGTGTGCTGGATACGGACAGATATTTATTGCAATGAAGCATATGCAATGTAGTATAAAATATTATTCTTTTATATTTACACTTTGCTGTTGTGATTTTCTTCAAATTGCCATTTCATATCAATCCTCAGGTAGGATCCCTGGGTGGTGCAAATGATTAACATGTTCCAGCACTAGACAAATGGTGGAGGTTTGAGTCTACCCAGAGACGTCTCAGAAGAAAGTCCTGATGATTTACTTCCGGAAAATCGAGACTTTGAAAACCCTGTAGTAGACAGTTCTCCTCTGACACACATGCAGTCACCATGAGGAAGAGTCCACCTGACAGCAACTGGTTTATGGATCCTCGGGTAGAGGAGTAAAAACACTAAATAAGGAAAATCAAGAACTGGACTCAGGCATGAAATAAACTGTGTGACTTGGAAAAAAAAAACCTCCCCACCTCGCTGTGCAGTTTCTTCAGCAAAATGAGGACTTGGTCTAGGCTAGAGTTGATCCACCCTGGTGCTGTTGACATTTCCCTGGTCTCTACCTGTTAGATTCCAGGAGCAGCACCCAGATGTGACAATAAAAACTTCTGTGCACATTGACAAATGTCCCTTTGCGGGGGATAAAAATCTCCCCTCTCAGCTGAGAAGCACTAGTGTAAACTAGGGGTTTTCCATCCTTTTGAGCATCAGAATCTTTTTTTTTTTTTTTCCCTAAAGAGCATCTCACTCATTGCATAAACAAATAACACAGATAAAATTCAGGGTTCTCTTCATAAGGAGTTGAGAGAACCCTTTTGAAAACCCTCTAATTTCTAGATTCACGATTTTTAAAGAAGCTCAGGTGAATGTACCTAAAACATATATCAAATGTGTGCCTTCCATCTTCTCCAAGATACTTACCATTAAATACTGGGACTTGGAAAGACCAAACTGAAAATACGTATCAAACACACAATGGTAGACTGTGAAGTCACAGTATTTCTCTTTTATCCACAAGTGGGACTCCTTTGCTACAGTCACAGTAAAGTGAAAAGAGCAGTCAAATATCTCTGGCATCAATAAAATATTATTAATGTATAACTATTATAGCCAATAGATAATGAACCTCTTCAAGGCAGACATAAGCAAAGGTATCACATCTCCAAAATTTATGTGCACTTAAGGTTGTTTAATATTCATACAACAAATATTGAATTAATGCTTATTATGAGCCAAGTCTGTGAGTGGTTAAGAGCTCGCTTCCCAACCAAAAAGGTCAGCAGTTCAAATCCACCAGCCACTCCTTGGAAACCCTATGGGGCAGTGCTTCTCTGGCCTATAGAGACACTATGAGTCGGAATTGACTGGACGGCAATGGGTTTGGTTTTTGGTTTGAATGAGCCAAGTGCTAGATACTAAGGATAAAATAATGAATGGGTAGATAGATAGGTGATGGATAGATTAGATAGATACATGGATAGATACATAGTTGATAGCTAGACAGAGATAGATGGATTAGATAGAGAAAGAGAGACAGATACAGATATATCCCTATGTATATATCTGTATGAACTTTAATTGTGCTAATGTGAAACCTGTACATAGACCAAGGGGCAGTCATTCAAAGCAAGCAAGGGGGATACTGCATGGTTTAAAATCAGGGAAGGTGTACATCAGGGTTGTATCCTTTCACCATGCCTATTCACTTTGTATGCTGAGCACATAATTCAAGAAGCTGGACTATCTGAAGAAGAATGTGTCATTAGATGGTGGAAGTCTCATTAACAACCTGTAATATGTGGATGACACAACTTGCTCGCTGAAGGTGAAGAGGACTTGAAGCACTCACTGATGAAGATCAAAGGCCATGGCCTTCAGTATGGACCGCACCTCAACATAAAGAAAACAAAAATCCTCAGAACTGAGCCAACAAGCAACATCACGATAAATGGAGAAAAGATTCACATTATCGAGGATTTCATTTTACTTGGATCCACATCAACGCCCATGGAAGCAGCAGTCAGGAAATCAAACCATGTATTGCATCGGGCAAATCTGCTGCAAAAGGCCTCTTAAAGTGTTAAAAAAAAAAAAAAAAAAAAGATGTTACTTTGAAGACTAAGGTGTGCCTGACCCAAGCCATGAGATTTTCAATTGTCTCATATGCATGCAAAAGCTGGACAATGAATAAGGAATACCAAAGAAGAGCTGATGCCTTTGAATGATGGTGTTGACAAAGAATACTGAATGTGCCATGGACTGCCAGAAGAATGAACAAGTCTGTCTTGGAAGAAATACAACCAGAATATTCCTTGGAAACGAGGATAGTGAGACTTCATCTCCCATACTTTGGACATGTTATCAGGAGGGACCAGTCCCTGGAGAAGGGCATCATGCTTGGTAACATAGAGGGTCAGAGAAAAAGAGGAAGACCCTTGACAAGATGGACTGACACAGTGGCTACAAAAGTGGGCTCAAACAGCAAATATTTTGAGGATGGTGCAGGACCAGGCAGTGTTTCATTCTGTTGTACATAGGGTCACTATGAGTAGGAACCAATTCACCAGCACCTAACAAGAACAATAACAATGCATATATCTGTATGTACAGACATATATATGTCATATATAATTTCTTATAACATTTATACCAACTTTCTATTAATGATAACCTTAATACAAAAGTATCTAAATTTTTTACCTATGTGTTTTAAAACAAAATAATTTATGCAAATGTATGATGAAATTATTACTAAGAATACATATCTATTCACTCATTCACTAGAAAAAAAACCTCATATCTAATATGTTAAAAGCCTTAATCATTGATTCTTTCTATCTCCTACCATAATACGAGAGATTTAATGTAAAGTCCACACAAACATTCAATAATGCTTAAGAGTGGGTTCTAAATCAAAACCTTAGCTCACATTCAATTCAATACAAATACACAGGTCAAAATTACCCCATGTTTAATAATCTTGAAGAACAAGAATTAAAATTACCATAACACAGCAGGATTGATAGATGTGCCTATTCTGTAAGCAGTGGATAAAAAATTCTGAAAAAAGAGTACAATTTAAAATTTTAACAGTAAAAAAGCAAAGGAAATGTCAACATTGGCACCCACATTAAGTCTCTCCCTAGTCTATGGCAACTCAAAGCAAATGAGTGAGTAGGTATTAGGAGGAAGGATTTCACGTTCCAAAGGTAAGTGATAAGACAAAATTCAGAAACCTTAACACGTAAGAGGAAATTGAATGACCTATCTCTTTAACTGATTATGATCACTTTATTTCCAAGTCTGAAAACAACTCAATCAGTTACAATCTTTTAAGTTACTTATATCAATAGGTTTTTGAACCATTGCATGTTGCATTTTCCAGTAGATGTTTAATCCTTGGGAAAGCAATGTTTTAAGGCAAACATGCAGATCAGAACTCATCCACCTGTCAAATGCAGCAGAAAACAGCCTATCTGCTAAGTTGGTGAAAGAAATTATTCCTAAAGAGCTATGACACGCTCTCCAGATTTCTTTTCAGTTTCTAGAATCCAAATATTTGGATGCAACTGTTCTCAGGTTGTTTCTTTGCTTCTATTTCACCAATGCTTTCTTCTGAATGGAGTGTTTAAAGAAAAATCACAAATTTCTTGACCACTGACCTGACACCTGTTTTGTGCATATGGGGAGTGGAGGGGAAAAAAACTCTATTTCTTTAGGACCTGCTAGTTCACATTACAATTGTGCCCATAGTTTAGACTCAGAAGGAGAAGTGAATGAGGGTCTAAAAGAGATACTGCTAATTCCTGTCTATCATCTGTTGTAAATGAAAACCGCTCATTTTAAACAAGCTCTACATTATAAAAGGGGCCCCGGTACAGCAACAGCTAAATGCTCAGCTGCTAACTAAAAGACGGCAATTCGAACTCACCAGCTGCTCCGTGGGAGAAAGGCCTGGTGAAAGAAAACCCTATTGGGCAGTTCTACTCTGTCACATGGGGTCACTATGAGTCAGAATTGACTCCTGGTCACACAGCTACTACTACATTATGCAAGGGAGAAATCTCTGGATGCTATGAACACTAACCTACAAAACTTCAGAAATTGTCTAAGAACCAACAAAATCATGGTAGGTCAAAGTGGTTCCCCAGAAAACCAAGACAAGAAAACATGAAACGACGCAAATTAACTTAGAGCCAAGCTAATAATTTTTGAGGCACTTGAACCCTATAGCTGCTCCTCATTTCCTCTCAGCATAAAAATCTAAGTCCCTTAATGTTATCTACGGGGCACTTTACGATCTGACTTCGTGTCAACCTCTCTCCCTCTTTTATCTCACCTCTCATCCTCTATAGCAGGAACTGGCAAAACTTTTTCTGTAAGGGGCCAAGCAGTAGACATTTTAGGCTCTATAGATCATATGTCCTCTGTCGCAACTACTTAGCTCTGCTGTGGTAGCATGGAGGTAGGCGTAGACAGTATGTAAACAAATTGGTATGACTGTGTTCCAAGAAGATTTTATTTATGGACACTGACATTTGAATTCCATATAATTTTCACATGTCAGGAAATATAATCCATCTTTTGATTTTTTTAAAAAAAAACATTTAAAAATATAAAAGCACGCAGTTAGTATAAAAACAGGTGGCAGTCAGATTTGGTCCACAGACCATGGTTTGCCAGTCCCCACTCTACATCTCCCAGCCCACTCAGTCATAGTCTATGACTGCACAGAATTAAACACTTTGAGAACATCACACATACCAGACTCCTCTGGCAGCTGAGGCTGTGCACTTCTTCCCTCACTGGGATACTTTTTCTCCACTCCTCTTTGACCAATTTCTGCTCATCGATTTCTCTGAGATGTCTCCTCTAGTCCTTTATGTCTGTGTTTGATGTCCCTTCTCCATGTTCCATGGCACTCTGAACTTCTACCGTCACAGGACTAGTGACCTTGTACCTAGTCCTAGTCTCAGCACAGGCTAGGTCTACACAGCTCTCTATTATATCTCTTACACCTAGGCACTAAGTCGGTGCTCAGTAAATACTGACTGAATAAACAGCTGAAAGGAGACTTGAAGAATATCATAGTGACTAGCTGATCAAGCTAGGCTGGCAAGGTTAAACTAGCCATTAGAGATTTGGAGGGCTTTCTGCAAGGATGAGCTTGGATGAATCAACATACTTATTCAGATGCAGCAATAGTGCACGGTGGTTAGAAGAATAAGCCCTGACATCACACCACCTGTGTCTCAGCCCTGGGTCCACCACCCACTAATTACATGGCCACAGGAAACACTGGTGGCGTAGTGGTTAAGTGCTACAGCTGCTAACCAAAGGGTTGGCAGTTCGAATCTGCCAGGCGCTCCTTGGAAACTACATGGGGCAGTTCTACTCTGTCCTGCAGGGTCATTATGAGTCGGAATCAACTTGATGGCACTGGGTTTGGTTTTTTTTTTTGTTGTTTTTTTTTTAGGTACTTTGTTTGACTCTCTGTACCACAATTCTCTCATCTGGGGGATACAAACGAAACTGTTTTCTGAGAACTAGATCCAATAATATTAGTGGAAAGCAGTGCCTTACACACAATAAGCTATCGATTAATCTTAGCTAATTATTACCGATATCAGCCAGAAAGGCCTCTATTTTCATGGCTCTAAAGATTAAAAGTGGGAACCTATATTTTGTTTTTAATCAATAAACTTACTGACTCGCACCAAAACTGGTATATAACAGAATCAATGTGACCAAGCAAGCTGGAACAAAGAATAGAAAACAGATTTATCTCCAAAGCTAGAGTGTACAGCTGTTACATCACCTAGAATTTTCTAGGTATGTATAGTATATGCTATCAGATTTCTCAGATGGCACTAAAATATTCTAAATGGCTGACTAAGGGTATGGCACTAACGATTTGGTCAGACAAGACTTACCTAAGAGATATAAGAAAGAGGGCTGCCTTCCCTGTATCACAGCCTAAATCTCCCTCAGTCACATCTGCAACAAACACAGGAGCTATGGTTTGAACGTGTCCGTAATGATTCTCTTTTACTCATTTCGTAGCATCCCAAAATCTCTATCCTTATCTTCCATTCTCAGGAAGGTACAGAGTAAGGCTGTCCATAGGCCCCTAGCTTATGGTAAAGTCTATCTTGCTGTTATTGGGCAAGAAGGAACTGGAGACGGTCAGTTCTATACAATGACTAACTACTGACACCTGGTTCTCAGGGCAGCTTCATTGTGCCCCACTCTTCTCTCCCTCTCGGGCTGGGGCTGTGGCTGAACAGAACATTATCAGCACCAGAAATACCATGAAGTTAAGCCACACTACTCTCTTAGGCCACATGAGTGAAAAATGCAATTTTTATTGTTAATATTTCAAAATAAGTTATAAAAAGTATAATACTAAATAAAATACTGAGTAATTATTGCACACATAATCAGCTACAATGAAATTCTTAGTTGCAAGATTAGTTAACTGTTACCCCCGTAAATGGCTATACATTGGTTACTGATAAAAAAAAAAAAAAAGAAACAACTTTAGGAAGTCTGCTCAACATGGAAATACCCCACTGCTTCATCCCTTAAAAGTCAGAAATATTATTAGGCTTCCCACAGGGATCTTTGTACAAAGAACTTTGGCCTTGAATTAAAAAACACATTTCAATCTAATATTATTTAAATTATAAGCTAGTATTTATTGAACCCCTACCATGTGACATCGTGTGTGTGTGTGTGTGTGTGTGTGTATGCAGTTTATTCCTTAAAGCAGAAAACAATGGGGAATATGCTTTCATTATATTCATCTTACAGATGAGGAAACAGGACCAGAGAAGTTAAATAACTTAGTCAACCTCATAGAGCAGGTACATGACAGAGCCTTATTGTTGCTTATTAGTGCTCACGAGTCTATCAAGTTCCCTTCTCAGATTTATAATTTTATTCATCATTGCTTATTATTTTAATAAGAGAAACTTACAAAAACTACCTTGCCCACTATGCCTTACAGGCATTTTGGGAGTGTCACTTTTTTTAGTTTTGTAGTTACCAGTATATTTTCCTTGGAAGTGAGCAATGGACATGTTATCAGAAGAGACCAGTCCCTGGAGAAGGACATCATGCTTGGCAAGATAGAGGGTCAGCAAAAAGAAAGGAAGACCCTCGACAAAATGGATTGACACTGGCTGCAACAATGGGCAAACAGAGCTGTGATTGTGAGGATGGCGCAGGACCTGGGAGTGTTTTGTTAGGTTGTATATAGGGTTGTTATGAGTCGGAACCGACTCAATGGCACCTAACAAAAAGTGTATTTTCCAGCACAAATTTTATTTGAAGTGCTGACTCACAGCCTTGCAAATTAATGCAGAGAACATATCAGTTCACCCAAAATTCTGTTCTACTATTGAATTTAGTCACACAGGAGGATCAAATAGAATCACATGGTTTCTGCTCACTTTTGATAAACTCCAGAAAATGTGCCCAGCAAATTTGTCAGACTAATAGAAAACCACCTGTCACTGCTATATTGAAAACTCTGGTGGCATAGTGGTTAAGAGCTACGGTCAGCAGTTCGAATCCACCAGGCGCTCCTTGGGAACTCTGTGAGGCAGTTCTACTCTATCCTATAGGGTCGTTATGAGTCAGAATTGACTCGGCGGCAACAGGTTTTTTTTTTTTTTTTGGTTACTGCCGTATTGCTGAAATAAATATTCTTGGGGAAGTCTTTTTAGGCGGACTGGTCTTAGGAAACCCTGACGGCATAGTGGTTAAGTGCTCTGGCTGCCAACCAAAAGGTCGGCAGTACAAATCCGCCAGGCACTCCTTGGAAACTCTATGGGGCAGTTCTACTCTGTCCCATAGTGTTGCTATGAGTCAGAATCGACTTGACGGCAGTGGGCCTGGGTCTTAGCTTCCTGGCTGCCAAACGGGGATTATGTTTATCAGGGCCAAATTGTGAAATTAGCCACATTTATCTCACAACCACAGGCATACCACGCGTGCAACTCACATACACACACATATGTACACACACGTGCACCCACCCCGTTTTAGTATCTTGCTCTCTACTTCTTGTTCCTTACCTCATTCCCAAAGAAGCATGAGTTCAGTGAATTATCAAATAATTCATAGTAATAGACAGGGAGATTATTACCTCAAATATCATTCTTCCAAAGACAAGCAAACTTAGTTTGACACCTAGAATAGACCCCCCCTCTACCAAATACATTGCATGTATGAATGTTTTAAAATCTGATCTTACCAAATGAAATCATCATGCCTTGTAGCTCACACTGTGTCACTATTTTAAATTTTAAACAAGCAAAACTCCAAGCGGTCACATACAATGAAAGAAATACAGTGACTCAAGTTCTGTTTCTTCACCTTTACCATTCCTGTACCATCGTTCACTTCCAATTCCCTGTTGAAATGCAGAAACACATGGCACCACAGGTGTTGAAGACACAAAATGCATCCTAAGAGAACCTGAATGATCTCAAACTGTTAAGAACTTACTCTTGAAACAAACACATATTCTACAAGCCCACTGTGTAACTGGGAATTCTCCAAAACAGCCTTCAAGTAAAATAATAATGCTCTTCAAAGGATAAGCTATACAATACACTAATATGAAGATTACATGTACATTACTATAACACAACAGGAGCCACAGCAAATCTTTAGAACTTCCCCTGCAAATCAGTCAATAATCAATCAATTAACCAACCAACCAACTCCAAAAGCAAAACTAAACAACGAAAAAAAAAAAAGAAAAACTAAAGAAAACCAATGTTTTAGGTCAGGGAATATTTTATCACTAACACTTTTTAGAGTTCATATGACATGATGACCATAAAAAGCAGACCATCTTTGAGTGATTTTATTACTGTTTTTAAATTCTCTACAGTGTACCCCTTACTGCTGGCATCTGGGGTGGTAATGCTTCTATTATCCTGCCCTGAGTACACCACTGATTCTAAAGAAGATCTATTGAGTTTTGACTGAAATGCCATGTAAAAGAGCTGTATAACTTGCAAATTATTTTAACAATGCAAAGTACTATTTTGCTTAAATGAGATACACTGGAAGAACAAAAGGACCTACTTTAGGAACCAAAGGAATGGTTCCCTAATGACGAAGCTGCAGGTGCTTTCAAGGAGATATATTTGAGAATGAGGTGATGCCTGGCACTCTTGGCTTCATGCCACAAATGAGGCACCACACGTAAAGGCAGGCAAGGAAATCTGCAATGTGATCACACTTGAATCACACACCTGGAGATTATCCAAATATTCATCACATCACATTTGAAAAAGCAACTCAAAGATTTAACTTCTAGTTACATATGCTTGATATCCAGGAAACTGCAAGGAACTGAACTTGACTGGTTGTGTTGACAGGCTGTCAGAACTGCAGGCAGAGTTTGCAGAAGAAAACGTGGGAGTAGAATCCACCGGACATGGAGCTGCAGAGCTGCTTCTGTCTGTAATGCGTGGAAGGTTAAGGTAGCAGTGGTTGCCTTCAGACTAGCTCTGTGAAATCTCGCAGGCTCTATACTGCATAACTGTGGGTGAACTATTTTCACACTCCGATTAAATTAATATTTTGGTGAGTCTGGATTCTAAAAATGAGGATTTAAATGCAACTTGCTAAATTCTATTTAGATTGCTGAGGCACATATCTATATATTCCTCTGCCTTGAAAAAAAAAAGCAGTTAAGAATTTACTAATTGGCTGTGTGAACTTGGCAAAGACAGTTCTCCTCCAGCTCCAAAAGTCCTCATTTATAAAAAAAGGTTTGCAAGGTGGAGAAGGGAGAGTGCTGACATGTCATGGGGTTGTTAACCAACGTCATAAAACAGTATGTGTACTACTTGTTTAATGAGAAGCTAGTTTGCTCTGTAAACTTTCGTCTAAAGTACAATAAAAAGAAAAAAGAAAAGAAATACAATAAGGGTTTGGACTTGACCATTTCTGACCCCCTAACTCTATAATTCTCTGATGTATGATCTTATATGCCAAATGGCTTAGGAGAGCTAGCAATTAACATCTGTTGAGTGCTTATCTTACTACTAAGAAATCTGAGCTCTCTTGAAAACTGTTCAAAGACCGCATCTGCTGAAATTGGTTCAAAGACCTTATTGATTTGCCAAAATTAACCTACAGAAAAAAAGTCTGCCTAGAAAAGGTGATTCAAATGACTTAAGTTTGGTTTTCTGATTAATTTAATTTATACAAGTCAGAAGTTCCATACACTGATGTAAAGTATATTCAAGATGACAACTCTGCCCTAATCCCCAGTCCCTGGAAAAAAATTTCCATGGATTTCAGAACATTATAGAACTCAGCTTAGCAGTTGTTCAACTTCTAAATGTACTTTAATGCTTTTTCAATGCAATGTAGAAAAAAAAAAAAGACAATGTAGAAAAAGCTTTTTGGTTTTTGCCTCAATTATAAAAGAAGTAAGGCTTGGTTTGATATGGCCCTAGAGAACCTACTAAATGATACTGCTTTAGGCTGATATAAAATGGGTAATTTTCCTTTAACAACAACAGATGCTTGTGTTTTATTTCTTGAGCTTGCCATGAATCAGTAGAATCCACAACAAAGAAAATGAGAATGGCATTCCTTTCTAGACTCTGCCACTGTGGATTCAATAGGTCTTCATGGTAGATTGAGGTTGAAGAAATTCATTCGTTTTCAAGTTTACTTTTTATTAAAATTCTTCTGAGTTCTTTATGTGGGGACATCATATAATTCAGATCATGGATGGATTTAAATTGACCCTGCACAAAAACAGAGTGTATTCCCAAAAAATCCTCCCTGACACCCAGGGATTGATTAGCCTATCATGATGTCAAGAGAATCAGTAGATACGCTTTGAGGTTTAAAATTTGTAACTTGGCCTGACATTCTCTATTCACATGTAAAGTCTTGTTGCAATGTCAAAGAATAGAAATTAGGCCAAAATACTGGGTTTCATAGAATATATAGAGTTAAGCTCAAATCACTGAGCAAACAAAACAAAAAAACACACTTTTTGCCCTACCTCAATTAACAATAAATGTTTCTGAAATATAAAGCTGGAGATACGAATGCAATCATAAGGCTGTGCAAACAACCAGTGACAGAAAATCATACAGTTGAATATTTTCTTTCATTATAATTTTATCTTTGTTTGATAGTCTAAATATATATATATGCTTCATTTCTGAGCTTTACTTAAACCAAAAAACCTGTTGCCATTGAGTCGATTCCGACTCATGGTGACCCTATAGGACAAAGCAGAACTGCCCCATAGGGTTTCCAAGAAGCAGCTGATGGATTTGAACTGCTAAACTTTGGTTAGCAGCCAAGCTCTTAACATTGCGTCACCTGAGCTTTTCTTAGCCCAAAAAAAAAAAAAAAAAAAAAAAATTATGAATACTTCTTCTTGTTTCACAGTCACTGTCTTCCTTAAAGTTTTACATGTAAAATCTCCAAATTAGGCTAGGAGATTTGATAAACCCAGTGTCATCTAGTCGATTCCCAGGAGATTTGATAGTACTATCAAAAAATTAAATTGTGGCTGCTATGAAGATACTGGGAAAAGAGATACCGTCCACGCCTAGGAACACTGTTCACTAAAACTTATTATTACTATTGGGGATGGAAAAACACTAAATAGACAATAGATAAGTGGTAACTTTGGTGAAGAGTAAGACAGTACACGATACTGGGAAAGCTGGCACAACTTGTACAAGGCAAGGGCGTGGAGCTCCATAGACACATCCAAACTCCTTGACGGACCGAATTGCTGGGCTGAGGGCTGTGGGGACCATGGTCTCAGGGAACATCTAGCTCAACTGGCATAACATAGTTTATAAAGAAAATGTTCTACATTCTACTTTGGTGAGTAGTGTATGGAGTCTTAAAATCCTGTAAGTGGCCATCTAACATAGAACACTGGTCTTACCCCTTCAGGAGCAAGGGAGAATAAAAAGAACTAAAGATACAAGGGAAAGATCAGTCCAAAGGACTAACAGACCACATCTACCACAGCCTCCACCAGACTGAGTCTAGTACAACTAGATGGTGTCTACATACCACCACTGACTGCTCTGACAGGGATCACAATAGAGGGTCTCAGACACAGCAGGGAGAAAATGTAGAACAAAATTCTAACTCACAGAAAAGACCAGGCTTACTGGTCTGACAGAGACTGGAGAAACCCCAAGAGTAAGGCCCCTAGGCACCCTTTTAGCTCAGTAATGAAGTCACTCGCAAGGTTCTACCTTCAGCCAAAGATTAGACAGGCCCATGAGACTAAAGGGGCATGCCAGCATAGGGCAAGGACTAGAAGGCTGAAGGGAACAGGAAAGCTGGTAAAAGGGAACCCAAGTTTGAGAACAGGGAGTGTCGACATGTCATGGGGTTGTTAGCCAATGTCATAGAACAATATGTGTACTAATTGTTCAATGAGAAACTAGTTTGTTCTATAAACCTTCATATAAACTCAATAAAAAAATGTATTACTATTAGGCTATTCACACAGGTATGTGAAAAATATATATGAATAATATGACAATCTCTTGAAAAACTAGGAGCCCTGGTGGTACAGTGGTTAAGCATTCAGTTCCTAACCAAAAGGCTGGCAGGTGAGTTCACTGGTCGCTCCTTGGAAATCCTATAGGGCAGTTCGACTCTGTCCTATGGGGTCACTATGAGTTGGAATCAACTCCAAGACAATCTTTCTTATCTTGAGAAAGCAATTCCTTGCTTCTTCCTAAAGCCCGAAATTAAAGCTCAAGCCATTAGAAAATATTCATAATTACAAACTCTAAGTAGGTGACATTATCATTTACTATAAATGACTACTTTTACTATCTTTTGGACAATGAAAGGATCTCAAACTACTTCTACTCACTGATTTCCAACCTTGTTTTTTGTGCTCTTATTGTGATATATTTTAAATTTTTATATTTTTCACCTCAAAAGACATTATAATTACAGTTTTACATAGTAAACATTCATTTCAATTTATCCACATATTTACTCTTTGCTTTCCGTTCTTTTCTTTATGTCTGTGCTTCCATTTGGGATTAGCTTCCTTCTGTTTAAAGACTACTACTAAGTAGTTTGGGTCTGCTGGCAATAAATTCTCAGTTCATGTTAATCAAAAAATGTCTTTATTTCAACTTTTTAAAATAATTTATTACAAAAGTTTTTTTTTTTTTTTTTCCTTTCAGTACTTCAATTATTTCACTGCAATGAATTTGGCTTTCATTGTTTCTAATGAGAAGTCACCTGTCTCTCTTATTTTGATCCCTAAAAGGTAACCTTATCTTTTTTTCTTCTGACTGCTTTTAATTTTTTTTCTTTTTCTATTGTGCTTTAAGTGGCAGTTTACAATTCAGATCAGTTTCTTATATAAAAACTTACACGTACATTGTTATGTGACCCTGGGTGCTCTCGCCATAATGTAACAGCACACGCCTCCTCTCTACCCTGTATTTCTCACATCCATATAACCAGCTCCTGTCCCCCTCTGCCTTCTCATCTTGCCTCTGAACAGGAGCTGCCCACATACTCTCATGTGTCTACTTGAGCTAAGAAGCACACTCCTCACCAGTATTATTTTGTGTCTTATAGTCCAGTCTACTCTTTGTCTGAAGGTTGGCTTTGGGAATGGTTTTAGTTTTGGGCTAACAGAGTGTCCGGGACCATGTCCTCTGGGGTCCCAACAGTCTCAGTCAGACCATTAAGTGTGGTCTTTTTACTAGAATTTGAGGTTTGCATCCCACTTTGCTCCTGCTCCATCAGGGATTCTCTGTTGTGTTCCCTGTCAAAGCAATCATGGCAGTAGCCAGGAACCATCTAGTTCTTCCAGTTGCATGCTTCAAAAATTTTCTTTGCATTTGGTTTTTGGATTTTTAATATGAAGTACCTACACTTAGTTGCCTTGTGGTGCATAGCACTTTTTGAATCTGTGGCTTAGTGTCTTTAATCAATTTTGGAACATTCACAGCTACTTTATACTGATGGCATCATCTTTTTCATCTTCTCTAATTCTGGGACTCCAGATACAGGTATGTTAAAAAAAAGCTGTTTTTAATTATGTTCCATCACTTATACCTTTTTTTCCCATATCTTCCATTCTTTTTTCTCTATGTTTTATTATGGGTATTAGTTCTGACTTATTTTCCAGTTTACCAATTCTTTCTTCAGTTTTGCCTAATCTCCAGTTAAACCCATTTTTGCATTTATTCCAGTTAGGTATTGTAATTTTCAATTCTAGAATTTTCATTTTACTTTTCTTATAGCACCCTGCCTCAGCTAAAATTACCTATCTTGTTATTTACTATCTTAATCATATTAATCTACAGTATTCTAATACTCTTGTCTGATAATCCAAATACCTACATCTCTTGTGAATTACTTTTTTATGTTTTTGTTTTATCCAACTCTGTTATCTGCATTTCTCTTTATATTTTATTGACTGCCACATGCTGTATTAACTGCAGATTATATGAAGTTATGGATAATGTCTTCTTCCAGAGAGAGAACAGTTTTGATCTGTGGAGAATGTTATGTTAAGGGAAGATTATCTTAATTCACTGTAGGACTGAGCTGATTTGAAACTGTGCTTTAGTCTTTGTGAGGTCTGGTCTCCAGGTATCTCCGATTCCAGGGTCTCAAAAGAAAGTATGGGGTGTTTTGGTAGATTATATTTCCAACAGATGGTTTAATAATCTATGTCCCTTTTACTTCATTCTGGACTGAGATCTGTGTCATCCTTAAAAACACGGTATGACTTACATCTTGGAATGCAATTTCCGAGGCTAGATGTTAAAAATGTCTTCTACTTCTTTTTTCTCTTTGGATTCTCACTCCTGAATTACCACCACCATGGTGTGAAGAAGCCCATGTATGTAGCTTTATATAAGTCCTTAAATAATTTCCACAGATATATTTCAAGAAATATGTGCTCAATGCAATAAAAATGCCAATATACACCATAAGTGAGAGCCAGCATAATGTGGAGATAACATGTGGACAGGACATGTCTTGGTGTCTGGGATGATCCCCACATGAGATCTCAGCTGACAGCAAGAATCAAGCCCTAGACCTCTGAGTGAAAACTCCTTCAGGTGATCCCAGCCCCCACACATCATATCACCCCAGCCTTTGATCTTCCCAGTTGAAGTCTCAAATATCATGGAACAAAGATAAATTATCCCTGCTGTGACCTGACTAAATTCATCAACCACAGAATCTGGGCATAACAAAATGATAAAATAGTTGTTTTCAACACTACATTCTGCAGTGTTTTGCATGCAGCAGTGGTAACGAGAGAGGAGCGTGGTGGTTAAATGCTCGACTGCTAACTGAAAAGTTAGTGGTTTGAATCCACCAGCCACTCTGTGGGAGAGAGATGTGGCAGTCTGCTTCTGTAAAGATTTACACCCTTGGAAATCCTATGGGGCAGTTCTACTCTGGTCTACAGGGTTGCTGAGTCAGAATTCAACTTGAATGTATTGGGTTTAATGGGTCTGAATGGTACCTAGAACAGGTGCCATGAAGGCCTCTTGCTCCTGAACTTCTATTTATGTCCTCCTACACCAGTGAAACTGCCCAAAGATCTTCTCAGCTTCTTATTGTCTTAGTCGTTTCTTTGCAAATGGCAGCGGCTCAACAACCTAGACTTAATATATTACCTGTTCTGGGCTGCACATCCTTCAACAAAGCTGAAGTAGAGCATACCAACAACTTTTAAGCTTACCATTTTCACTTCATTTTTACCACTTTGGGGTCTCATTTCTTTGCTAAGTGAGCAATATAGTCAAATGATGCTTTTATATATCAAAATTTTTTAGTTTTTTTTTTTTTTTCCATAAAAAGAGTCATTCAGATATCCAGCCCAACCTGGAAACTCTTTCAAGATGGCAGCCATAAGCCAAATTAATATGTTATTTTTATGTGATATACCCTGTTAAAAATGCATTTCAGGGCAAACAAAACAAGTTGCAAGCTAGATTCAAACCTCAGGGATATCAGTCTGTGCCTTCCGGCTAGTACAAATAAAAAATGAAAGCAAATAAGAAAAATAACCTGGGGGGGCGGTACAAAAAGTGGGCCCAAATTATCTCTTATGGATTTTTGATGCTGCTCAATACTATAATGACATTTTAAATATTTTGTTCTAAACTCAAATTATCTTTTGTACATTTATAACAAGTGTGGGGATATTGTTCACCTAAGAGCTTGGAAATGAATGATGCAAGATAATTTTTTCAGAGTTAAACAAAAAGTTAAGCACAGAAAACCTTCACTGGGAATCTGAAGTGAGCCAAGGGCATCACACTCACTCATCTAGATGTCCTTATATTTTATTCACTTAACACTCTTTATTTCATGTTCACCAAGCAACCTCTTGATTCCCACAAAAGCCTGTCTATGAGCAGAGAATGTGGTGATCATGCTGACATGACTATTTTTAGTCCAGGTTACAGTGATTTCTCTCAGTAAATCAACAAAGTGATGTCTGACTATGATTTGGCTTCCGTTACAGCTTGACTAAAGAGCAACATAAGCTGATTATGCTGACAGGAACATTTCTGCCCGGTGTAACCATTCCGTTTCTCACTTTAAATTACTGGAATGGTATTGTGGGTGTCTCCTTAGCTCTTATATGAGTTTCAATTCTCTCTCAGGTCTCTCTCATTCTAGGCATGGACCAGGCCAGTATTTTTCAAATTGGGACACCCATATCATCAAGAACACACTGTGTAGACCCACAGTATACAAAAAGCCCAAAGAATAATACTGGGTACCTTCCTGGAACAATAATTGTTAACACAAATATTAGAGGAAAAAACAATTTTTATGTTAAAGTACAAATATATTCTACAAAATTTCTAGCCGTTTTAAAACTAACATAAAATATTCCAGAGGACTTTTTCACTTGCCACTGACCAGTTATGACTTCATTACTAGGTCCTCAAGAATACTCCAGTGGAAAAATTGCTTGGGTGCTGCCATCACATATGAAGATCACATATGAAGACAGATTGATGTCGCCCAATATTTTTTGTGTATTTGTTTTATATGACTGCTTACTTCCTTTTCTTGTTTTTACTCATCTCTCCCATTTTTTTTTTAACATAATCCCATTCTTTTTTTTTTAACAAAATATTTTATTGTACTTGTGATGGAAGTGTACACAGCAAAACAGGTTCCCATTCAATAACTTCTACACACATATTTCAGTGATATTGAGAATGTTCTTTACATCATTCACATCAACATTCTCATTTTTTCCATTCTAGATGTTCCGTTCCCATTAACCTAGTGTTAGAGTCCCCAACTTTCTCATCTGTGCTTTAGAGTTGACCATTTCATCTCTTATATATTTTTTTTTTTTTTTGAAGAGCGCAGTGCTCAAGGATGATATTCATTGCTTTAGGAGCTAACCTGCTATTTAGCTACAGGTGATTTGAGGGGATAGTTTCAGTTCAAAGTTTAAAGAATATCTCAGGGCAAATAGTCTCTGGGGTTTCTCCTGTCTCAGTGAGTTCAGTAAGTCTGGGTTTTTTGAAAATTTGAAGTTCTGTTCCATATTTTTCTTTCTGTTAGGATCCATCTATTGTGGTCCTGACCAGAATGTTCAGTATTGGTTGTCAGGCACCATCTAGTTCTGGTCTCTGGGTAAATGAGGCTGTGTTTCGTGTAGACTATTAGTCCTATAGATTGGTTCCTTCTCTGAGTCTTGGGTTTCCTTCTTTGTCTTTTGCTCCACATGAGAATAGTTGTATCTTAGATGTACATTTGTAAGGTTTTAAAATTTGAGATGCTACTCACCAGACTAGGATGTAGAACATGAACTTTAGGTACTAAAATATGCCAACTGACCGAGTTGTCTCATGGGACTATGACCCTAAGTCTTCAAACCAAGGACACTGATCCTGTGAGGTGATTGGTTATGTCTAAGAAGTATCAGTTTCTGTGACCCTGATCTGTTTATATATATATATGTATATGAACCCACCCACTGTTGTCGAGTCGATTCCAACTCATAGCGACCCTATAGGACAGAGGACTGCCCCATAGAGTTTCCAAGAAGCACCTGATGAATCTGAACTGCCAATCTTTTGGTTAGCAGCCGTAGCACTTAATCACTATGCCACCAGGGTTTCCTGTATACATATATACTTGATGAACTGACACCATGGCTACAGCAATGGGCTCAAACATAGCAACAATTGTGAAGATGGTACAGGACTGGGCAGTATTTCATTCTGTTATATAAAGCAGTCAATATGAGTTGGAACCAACTCAATGGCACTTAACAAACAACATATGTATATGTATACATATATATATTGTCTTCTGCTGTTCATACATTGATAATCTATCTTTATATTTATTAATACTATTAAGTAGGTCAACCTTTAAAAAAATATAGTCTGTGCTCTGAGTCACTACACTTTCACCTATAACAGTAGGAAACGATTTATATTACACTTTCTCCGAACAGCAAATATCATAAAGAGTGAAAATAATTCACAAAAGCATGCATGATATGGTCCTACTTTTTCTAAAAAAAAAAAGCATATATGCTTACAAAAGTATTGGAAGAATTTTCATCAAAATTTAACTGTTATATCTTGGAGGCAGGATTTTGGGTTGCATTTTCTTCTTTATATGCTCCCACTAAAAATACATTTTGTTCAATAAACATGTTATTTTTATAAAAAGAAAAAAGTGGTTTTAACACATGCAAAGCTAGATATATGGTGTCCGCTTCCTAGGAAAATAGATCATCAGAAAATATGGTGAGCTAAAACACTCGTTACCGTTGAGTCAATTGTGACTCATAGCAACCCTACAGGACAGAGTAGAATTGCCCCATAGGGTTTCCAAGGAGCTCCTGGCAGATTTGAGCTGCTGACATTTGGTTAGCAGCTGTGGCTCTTAACCACTATGCCACCAGGGTTTCCATGTTGAACTAGGTGACTTGATATCTATGACAGACACTCCCTGGAAACTCTATGGCGAAGTTCTATTCTGTCCTATCAGGCTACTGTGAGTTGGAATCAACTCGACAGCAGTGGGTTTGGTTTTTGGTTTTGGTCCAAGCTGAGGGGCTCATCTTCCAGAACTATGTTGGGCAATATTCTGTTGTGATCTGTAGGAATTTCACTGGCTAATTTTCAGAAGCAGATCACCAGGCCTTTCTTCCTAGTCTGCCTTAGTCTGGAATCTCCACTGAAACCTGTACAACATGGGTGCCCTGCTAGTATTTGAAATAACAGTAGCATAGCTTCCAACATCACAACAACATGCAAACTACCAGTGTATGACAACCTGACAGATGGGTGGTAGAACCTGTAGGTACAGACTTAATCTAATGTTTCTATGTTTATGAATGTCATTCATACTAATTTCTTTTTTATAATTTCTACAACTTCTGAAAACCGTGGATAGTTATACACAAATAATATAATATTTATATTTTTGAAAGTAAGAAAAGTAATATTTCTCTGTCACACCAAAAGTTTGTTTTTTCTTTAAAATAAAGCTTGGGCACAGGTACACAAGTATCTCTGAGTGACATAAACAGTCATTTGCCCTGCTACTAACTGAAAGGTTGGCAGTTCAAATCCACTCAGGGGAGCCTCAGGATAATGCCAGGCAATCTACTTCCAAAGGTCACAGCCATTGAAAACCCTGTGGAGCACAGTCTGACTCTGAAATACATGCTGTCAGAATCGACTGGACAGCAACTGGTTTTAGGCACATATTCCCAGATAGGTATGGGAACTTACGGAAGTGTAAATGAAAAATCACAATCACAAAATATTTACACTCATCCAGTCTTTTCTAATACCAAAAGCAAAGAAAAAACACAGAAGTGCAAACTTTATAAGTTTGGTTTTAAATTAGTTAACTAGTCTTTGATACAACCTTAAAATGTGTTGAGTCTGAGTCTCTGCATGAATTTCCCCCCTTATATTTCATGATTCAGTTTTAATTCTGGATCCTTGAAACATTTTTAAAGGTTTTATTTATGTTACAGGGTTTTGTGAGCAGTTTTTCAAATTGTGAAAGCTGCAGGGCCTTTTGTTTATGCTTCACATCTGAGACTTGCCAGAAGAATGGTGCCAGATTACTTGAATCCAAACCAATTTAGATTGGGATTTCTCATGCAAATTCTTAGCTGTAAACATTTATACTGAAAGATTTTAAAGAAAAATTATTTTTTCACATTACAAACAAAAAGGAGAGGTTAATCCGGAAACATCAATCCAACATTTTTGCTCATTTGAGTTGACCAATCTGATAATACAAGATTAAGGGGCAATGCCCCTTTTGAGGAAAAAAGACCAAACTTAACATGTGATTTCGTATAGACAAAGATCTCCTGGATACTTCAAAGATACCTTTTGGAATCAACTCAGAGAAATGTAAAGAATTTTCTCTGAGTAGTGCCTATAGCAGATACATCCACAATGTCTAGGACAAGAAGCTGGAATAAAGAGCTGGACAATCATCTGGGGAACTGATTACGTAGCCAGGCTGGATGAGATGCTCACCAACTCCTCTTTCTCATTGGAAGTGGTTCATTCTTCTCTCTTACATTTCCATGTTAACCTGTGCATACTGGGCCTGCTCGTTTGCATGCGAATCATATCTATATTAATGAAGTTAAGTAGAAAATGAAGGTACAGAAGCGTGTAATTGGTTCCTAAGATACACTTTCATCTGAAATAACAATAAATTTGAGGTAAAGGATTTTGATGCCTGGGTGAGGCTGCCTTGTCTGAATGGAGAAGGTTAATGTTTCATTTTGCTAACAATCCATTAACAACACTCAGAGACGTTTACTGATGGGTCTTCTTCTTTGTCCTTATCTCATTTAACTCAACTACACCCCAACGGAGTCTACCAGAAAGGGGTGGCAGGGAGGGATGCTTAGAAAAGTTAAGTAACTGGTGCAGGAGGCCAAGGCTTGGAAGTGGCAAAGCCTGGATTTGTTGTCTGCGTGACAACAAAAGCTGGACATCTGACAACTGTGCAGATATGGGGATAGCCAGAGGTGGCTCAAGTAACCAAAAAGAAGGTTATATGAAAGTGGGAAAATTTTCAGGAAGAAATGTCTCTAAGATCTGGGCCAGGACAGAATCATACCCTCTAAAATAGTGACAGAAGATTATTAAGTATGAGAGACAGAAAAATTACATTTGCTTTTATTTTAACGTGCTTTAAAAAAACAAAGGAAAACCTTCTCTAGCCCTTCAATTTCCAGTTGCTCCCCGGAAGTCCCCCAGTGCTGGAGCTCCCAGCTCTGCCGTGACCGCAGCCACCTTCAGAGCAAGTGGGTGCAGCACACAGGCAAACTCTGCCCTGACCAAAAAGCCAGCTTTCTTCGTTTCAGCAGTAGCAGTAATACTTCATGTTTCTCTTAAATTTTCACATTACTGAAACTGTTTTTAGACGAAATACATAAAAAATGACCTAACATTAAGTTTTCTGAGAACTCTTTGGAATCAGTAATACATATTTGATGAAATTCCGTATCACTGGCCTCCAGAACACCTAATGCTGTTCCTGGTGCTGCCATAATGAAAGGGGCTCAGGAGACAAGGTTCTGCTTCTTAGGAGCTTAAAATTTCAGCATGGAACATTCAGCGAAAAGACTTCATTTTATGTATACCTTTTTTTTTTTTTTTTGGTCTTGAACATTTTTTTTTTCCTGTGAAATAAATGAGAAGTGCAAGACCATCATCAGCAGTGCTCTCCCCCCTGCCGCTTCCAGCAAGGCCACTGGCAGAGAAGGAGTAGCCACAATATCCCTATGTTGCTGATTGGCCACCAAACTAAAACTAACACTCAAATAACTACCTCTTCAGTAGAAAGGAATCAGGTGGACCGATAGTGCAAATATTCGTGAAAGGAAAGATATCCTCAGGGAATAAACAAATCTCTAAATCCTGGAGACTTCCTATTTCCTTCGTTTGCTACCTAATTTAAAATAACCACCCAAAGCAGGGCCTTTCGTGGTAAGAAGACTGCCAGTGGCGATCGATGATGTCAATTCAAGAATAAAATCAAAATTTCCAAAAGAGCAGTACTTTAGCATTGCTTTCTCTTCTACTCTGCCCTATTCCCAATTTGTTACAAAACTTTCCAAGTCCTGAGATGAGATATGCGGCTATCTCCAAGTCTGAACAGTTGCTGTAGGAAGAGCCTAACCTGCATGAAAGCTGCCGTGGGCCTAGGCTGGGAGGCGTGGAGAAGTCACCTACCTCTGGTCTGAAGGGTGGAGGGAGAGGACTCGAGAGAATCTCTCTTTAAACCCATCACCTGACGGCCAGCTCACCCAGAATGAGAGGAGATTGAACACTTCACTGACCCCTCCTGGCTTCCCTCTACCCTCCTTCTCCCACACACACCTCAAAGGGGAGGTTTTGCAAGTCTAACAGTGAAGTAGGAGGGACAGCCTATAGGACATTAAAAGAGTTCAAACACTTAGAGAGTGAGAAGGCATTCACGAAGCCATACTCACCCTAACTCAGCTGGGTAGCATCAGCTGCCTCAGAGCAGTGATAAAACCCACTAGGAGCTACGGCGCAAGGGAGGCATGCCAGGGACCATGGAGGTGGGAAAGGACAGTGGTGTTTGCAGCTGTAAGCTGAGTGGCTGGAAGACGGGGTCAGATGGCAAAGGGTCCAGAGCAGGAAATCTAATAGCAAGGGTCAGAGTGAAAGTGTAAAAGACCATGGACCCGCCAACCAGCAGGGAGGACTTGGGGACATGGGTGAGGGTGGAGCGAGTAATAAGGAGGGTTGGCGACTAGTTCACCAGCAGGGCTAAAATTTATTATAACTCACATCCTAAGTTCCACATCCCAGGTAGCTATGGTCTAGGAAATGGGTGCCTATCTGGGGGAAAAAAAAAAATCACAATTTTCATTGAACATATTACTTTCTAAGTGCAAATCCAATAATTTAAAGAAATTAAATGAGATTTTAAATAAACCAGAGAAACTCACTGTTTAAATTATAATGAATGCTCTGGGAAGCAAAAAAAAAAAAAAAAAAAAAAAAAAAACTCCTTTATAATGTTAGTAACTATTTCCTAAATTATCTATTTGTAAGTATGAATTTCTGTGTCTTAATTTTGTGCAAAGTAGGCCACACAGGCATAGGCTATTTTATATCTATATAGACACACACAGATATCTTATACATATATAGACACACACCCTGGTGGCGTAGTAGTTAAGAGCTACAGCTGCTAACCAAAAGGTCGGCGGTTCGAATCCACCAGGTGCTCCTTGGAAAAGGGCAGTTCTACTCTGTCCTATAGGGTCACTATGAGTCAGAATCCACTCAATGGCAACAGATTTTTTTTACAGACACGCACACACACACACACACTTAACTGAACAACAACAAAAGAATTCTGTAGAGGGAGAAGATAGCAAAGGCAGTAGTGGCAGAAGCAGCTGCCTACAGAAACATTTTAACATAGGTTTTAATGAGCTATAAGTTGTGATTTTGAGGACTTGTGTGGTAAAAATGGTAAAGCGCTCAACTACTAGCTGAAAATTTGGTGGTTTGAACCCACACAGAGGTACCTCAGAAGACAAGCCTGGCAGTTTTCTTCCAAAAGCTGACAGCCTTGCAAAGCCTATGGAACCCATGGAGCAATTCTACTCTGCACACGTGGGGTCACCATGCTTTCGAAACACCTTGACGGCAACTAACAACAACAAAGCTGCAAGGTATATGCTGCGTTTAAGAGACAGGCTTTTGCATTTACAGTAAAGGAGGGAAGCAAGTAGGTATTTTCAAAAATACCTAAAGGCTTAAGAAAAATAATCTTCTCCAAATCTAATCTGGAAGATGCTCTCCAACAGGACACCAAAATCACTGAGCCCATGATACTTCTTGGAAAGAAGCAAAGACCTCAGGAAGCAGAGCCTGGCAGCTCCTTTAGATGGGCCCAGCCAGACAGAGAGGAATCTCTAGTTGGAGCCAGGTAGTAACTGGAAACACGAGGGCCACGTCCTGTCATTGAGGCCATGGGAAGAAAAACTGTAGGGGTAGAGACTTTTATGTGCAATGATGCTTGAAATTGGAGGATTAAAATTGGGAGTTGATCAGCTGGGGAAGTACCATCTTCTAACCAGCTGATCTTAAAGGAGAGCTTTGGGCACAACCCAGAGGATGCTGGGAATAAGGGCCTGCCCTCTACAGACATAGGTTCTATATAATTTTCTCTCTATTGACTTCCCAGACCCCTAAGCAACAGACAATGACAAAGCGTTCCTAACTGTGAACTTGCTATAAGCCAAGCATTATGTTAAAATTTATTATTATTTCATCTATTTCTCAATGATCGATAAAAAATATCTTGAATGTCTGCCTTTCCTGAGAAGAAGATGGTCATTCCAAGCAGGTCCAAACAATGTGGCTACTTAGTGGCACTTGGTCATTTTCCATGGTATCAGTGACTTCTTAACTCTTCTCCATTTCTTTCCCACAAAGACATCTTTTAAATATATTTTTCTATATTATTGCTATTTTTACCCTCTCTGTTTATTCCATTCCTGAAAGTATTCTTGCTGTAGCTGAATAATCATACGGCAGGGATATCTGGAAAGAAGGCCTATGTGGGGTAGAATGTTAGGCTAAATGATTTCCAAAGTTCCTCTCACACTAAGCTTGATGATTTTACCAAGAAAATTAGAAGAAATCTTAGAGTTTTGGTACTTCTCAGCCTTGGATAGTGTCTTAGTTATCTAGTGCTGCTATAACAGAAATACCACAAGTGGATGGCTTTAACAGAAATTTATTCTCTCAGTTTAGGAGGCTAGAAGTCTGAATTCAGGGTGCCAGCTTCAGGGGAAAGTTTTCCCTCTGTCAGCTCTGGGGGAAGGTCCTCATAATCGATCTTCCCCTGGTCGAGGAGTTTCTAAGCAGAGGGACCCTGGGTCCGAAGGACAAACTCGACTCCTGGCTCTTCGTTCTTGGCAGTAATGAGGTCCCTGTCCTCTCAGCTTACTTAGCCCTTTTCTATCTCAAAAGAGATTGACTTAAGATACAGCCTAATTCTGTAGATTGTATCCTACTTCATTAACATAACTGCCTCTAATCCTGTCTCATCAACACCATAGAGGTTAGGATTTACAACACATAGGAAAATTACATCAGACCACAGGACAGAGGACAACCACACAATACTGGGAATCATGGCCTAAACACCAAACCAAGCCCGTTGCCATCAAGTTGATTCCAACTCACTATCAAGTTGACACATATTTTTGGAGGACACAATTCAATCCACAACAGACAGTAAGACTTGGAGTTGTTACATGATTTCTCAAAAGTCTCATGGTTCATTAGTGATGCAGAACAATTGTGTGTGTATGTGTGTGTGTGAATATGTTGCTTATTATTATTACTTTTCCTTTTATCTATTGGCTCTTCCCCACTCAGAACATCTAGACTATTCTGGATTTAATACTTACAATTAAGAAAACTTTAGCAGAAAACAGAGGAAAAAAAGCCTCAGGAAGGGACTCAGCAAACAGAAAAGAAACATGCTAGAAAACCTGATGAAAAAGATATAGGCCACCTACGCCAGATGAGTTCTGCAATGACATCATACGTGAAGAAAGTACGAGGTCACTGAAAAGACAGGAAAGAGAGAAAAGACCAGGATGGACGTCAGAGGAGACTCTGAAACTTGCTCTCAAACGTTGAGAAGCTAAAGCAAAAGGAAGAATTAATGAAGTAAAAGAACTGAACAGAAGATTTCAAAGGGCACCTCGAGAAGACAAAGTAAAGTATTATAATGACACGTGCAAAGAGCTGGAGATGGAAAACCAAAAGGGAAGAACACGCTCGGCGTTTCTCAAGCTAAAAAAACTGAAGAAAAAATTCAAGCCTCAAATTGCAATAGTGAAGGATTCTATGGGGAAAATATTAAACGATGCAGGAAGCATCAAAAGAAGATGGAAGGAATACACAAAGTCATTATACTAAAGAGAATTAGTCAATGTTCAACCATTTGAAGAGGTGGCATATGATCAGGAACCGATGGTACTGAAGGAAGAAGTCCAAGCTGCTCTGAAGGCACTGGCGAAAAACAAGGCTCCAGGAATTGATGGAATATCAGTTGAGATGTTTCAACAAACAGATGCAGTGCTGGAGGTGCTCACTTGTCTATGCCAAGAAACATGGAAGACAGCTTCCTGGCCAACTGACTGGAAGAGATCCATATTTATGCCTATTCCCAGGAAAGGTGATCCAACCAAATGTGGAAATTATAGAGCAATATCATTAATGTCACATGCAAGCAAAATTTTGCTGAAGATCATTCAAAAACGGCTGCAGCAGTATATCGACAGGGAACTATCAGAAATTCAGGCTGGTTTCAGAACAGGATTAAGAAGAGGACGTGGAATCAGGGATATCATTGCTGATATCAGATGGATCCTGGCTGAAAGCAGAGAATACCAGAAGGATGTTTACCTGTGTGTTACTGACTACACAAAGGCATTCGACTGTGTGGATCATAACAAACTATGGATACCACTGAGAAGAATGGGAATTCCAGAACACTTAGTGGTGCTCATGAGGAACCTTTACATAGATCAAGAGGCGGTTGTTCAGACAGAACAAGGGGATGCTGATTGGTTTAAAGTCAGGGAAGGCGTGCATCAGGGTTGTATTCTTTCACCATACCTATTCAATATGTATGCTGAGCAGGTAATCCGAGAAGCTGGACTATATGAAGAAGAATGGGGCAACAGGATTGGAGGAAGACTCATTAACAGCCTGCGTTATCCAGATGACACAACCTTGCTTGCTGAAATGAAGAGGACTTAAAGCACTTAATAATGAAGGTCAGAGTCCACAGCCTTCAGTATGGATTGCACCTCAACATAAAGAAAACAAAAATCCTTAAAACTGGACCAATAAGTAACATCATGATAAACAGAGAAAGATTGAAGCTGTCAAGGATTTCATTTTACTTGGATCCACAATCGACAGCCATGGAAGCAGCAGTCAGGAAATCAAAAAAAGCATTGCATTGGGTAAATCTGCTCAAAGAACCTCTTTAATGTGTTGAAGAGCAAAGATGTCACCTTGAAGCCTAAGGTGAGCCTGACTTAAGCCATGGTATTTTCAATCGTATCACATGCATGGAAAAGCTGGACAATGAATAAAGAAGACCGAAGAATTGACGTCTTTGAATTGTGGTGTTGGCGAAGAATGTTGAATATACCATGGACTGCCAAAAGAATGAATAAATCTGTCTTGGAAGAAGTGCAACCAGAATGCTCCTTAGAAGCAAGGATGGAGAGACTGCATCTTACATGCTTTGGACATGTCATCAGGATGGATAAGTCTCTGGAGAAGGACATCATACTTGGCGAAGTACAGGGTCAGCAGAAAAGAGGAAGACCCTCAGTGAGGTGGATTGACACGGTGGCTACAACAATGAGCTCAAGCATAATGATTGTAAGGATGGCGCAGGACCGGGCAGTGTTTCATTCTGTTGTGCGTACGGTCACTATGAGTTGGAATGGACTCGATGGCACCTAACAACAACAACATGCCAAGTCTAACCATCCTCCAGGCAGGATTCTGCAGCCTTATGGGAGGCAGGCAGTTTGAAGGAAAACCCGTGGATGTGTAGATTGTCACAGGCCCCTGTGAAAGGGGACCCTGGGTCTGAACCCTATTCTTTAGATAAGCCTTGAGTTGGGTGAACATATCATTTATTGTACAAAGGGGCACTATCAATAATTAAAAAAAAAAAAAAATTTACGCCAGAAAAATAGGTGTAAACTCAGGAAGTCCAGGGCATACTGGATGGAGGGTACCTTAATCTCAGAGGATGCAAGAACTCTCAGAAAAGGTGGAAGGAACCTGTGGTTGCTTTCTCAAGCAAAGCCCTAGGGAGAAAGCAAAACCTGAGAAGAAATGAGTGTGCTTCTCAGAGTTTCTCATGTCTCAGAATGAATTCTTTCCACCTCACAGAGGCTTTGAGCTTATTTATTTATTTATTTTATAGTACAGGCTATCCTCAAATATTTACTGATCCTTTGTTGTGTGCTCACCTTTATAGCTGAAATTCCCTCGTGGACTCTCTGTTGTATCTGTGCCATCCACTTGTGGGGGAGAGACCTGGCTGGCACTCAGTACAGAATATTCTATGACAGTAATGGAACATTACTGCTGGCAGGCACTCCCAGAGCTGGTCACCTGGAAATGTATATTCATCCAGGGTGTGTCCACCCAGCCTGGACACTCACCTGGCTCCCTTAAATCAACTTCCCACACTTGATGTTCACGACTAAAGACAAACCACAGTTAGAATGCCTGGCCCAAGGAGGGATGTGAGATCTGTGGTGTGCACTGATTGCCTGCTCCCACATTCAGCCCCCTGTTGCCCCTGTCCCAGGGTCACCACCCCTGCTCAGTGATGATGCTCCCATAGTCTTGGCCAACGCGCACACACAAAGGTCCTGAGCTGCTGCTTCTCCCTTCAGTCCAGTCTATCTTTTGCATATTTCATAGTTCTTAGACCACCAAAATTTCCAAACATGCCTTTAACTCAGCTATTTAGTTTTCTTAATAATGACTTAATTTAAAAGATCTTTTCTATCATTTCCAGGATTTTGATGCCAGAATGGCAGGCTGCAGCACGTGCTCAATCTACTGTCATGAAATAAAAGTCAAAGGGCCAACTCTGCTGAGAGCATTACGAAGTGTAGCTGGGAGCCAGCTGCATCAATAGGCATCTTGCAGGATACCCTCACATACAGATGACTCTGAAGGCAAGGGAGCCTATCCTACTACTATATAAACCCATAAGAGCTCAGATATTGCCCCAGTGGAACCTGAGGAAACCTAGACTTGACGGAGAATAAGCTTCTTCCTTCCCAATGGAATAAAAGGCTTAACACAGAAGTTAAGTTTATTATAGAAAAATAAAGGAAGTTATATTTCTTATATCCTTGTAAAGGTAACAAAATCAGAAACATTCATTCATTCACTCATTCTGGAAATGTTTTTGGGTAACTAAAAAAAAAAAAAAAAAAAAAAAAACTACTACGTGCCAAAAACCATCCTAGGCTCTGAAAATACCACGATGAAATAGGCAGGCATCCAATATTCTGACTCCCAACCAGTATTTTTTATTAACAAAGCCCAGGAAATGCCTTGCCTTTCATAATGTAGTTGAGTATTTTGATAAAGGAGAAATATTCAATGCTTAAAAATAATTCGGAAATAAATGTGCTCTAGCTAAAGCTGTATTTTATGCATACGTTTCAGCAATAAGTTAAAGCTACATATTTCTTTTTTTATAAACTATATTTTTTATAGAGCAATGATATATTCCTAAAACCCAAACACTTTTTCCAACTTGTGTCCAGTATATGTCTTTCTTTGAGAAGATTAAATACCTTGTTTCAACCTTACCCAGATGCTTCCTCCACCCTCTTGACCAGAATACTACGGTAATTAATATTTTAACAAGAATAAACCATGACCATAAAATTAGGTGATACTGGTTTTTTAAAGTTTGAATTAATACCAATTATACACCACTGGTCCACTCCATTATTACAATGCTTTTTATTCAAGCACTAGGCAACAACAAATTTCCCCCAACCCTTTTTTTCTTTAGCTAAAAGAACACTGTGAAGAAATTGATTCTGTTTGGACACCTAAATTCATGACATTTGTTGTTTTCCCACATGTTTTTTTTTTCACAGAGTAAGTGTTCATTATTTCAGCTGATAATAACCCAGCCTGTTAGTTTTTAAACATCCAACTACTATCCCATACAAAATAAATAAGAAAGCCAATGTATGTATATTCTGTTCACAACTAGAATTATCCAAGATAAGATTACCAAAAGGCATGTGATAAACATTCCCTGTGTTAATTCTAGAAGAAACTTAAACTTGATTAGCAATAAAATAGAGGAACATTATGAAACAAATTCTCAAAACCATACTATTAGAGACTGGAAATTATTTCCAGAATTTCCATTGTTATTATCAATAATAAAAAGTGCCAAATGAAAATAGCTTAGTGTACTTAGGAGGTAATTTTGTGGTGTTAGCCATCTTCAGCTCTTCACTCCTTCACCATTTCCTTTGTAAACCTTTTATTTACCTCCTTAAAAGTAAATAGAAGGTTATGTTAAGGTTAGAAACTGGTACAATAATAGGTTAGAGAACTTAAAAAAATGTTCCCAGTTTTTGCAATATGGTATTTCCATTTTTATGATAATTAACTATGGGGACGTGCAAATTAGCAATTTCTTATCCATTTTTTTTTTCCCCTGTGAGTTCTTTGAAAAGTGACACATAATTGGACTCTTTTGGGCAGACAACAGCAGACAAAGGCAGTCAATATGATCACACACATAATGGAGTTTCCGAGGAGGCACAAAGCAAGGAAGATTGAAGGTGAAAGGAATCTGGAACACAGTCTGTGTGTTTCTCCTTGAAATCAACTTTTGCCTACGTTCAAACAAACCAAATTCTACCCTCACAGCTCAGATAAATATCCATTTGCTTCAAGGTGCTTTCTCCAAAACAGGTCATTGCCATTCTAACTCCACAGAAGACAATATGTCATATGTATTTTAATATACCATACATATGTCAGGGTGTGAATCAAGTCCCTCGGTGGGGCAAACAGTTTAGTGCTAAAATACTAACCAAAAAGTTGACCCATTACACTCAGAGAGGCACTTCAGAAGGCCTGCAATCTGCTTCCAAATGGTCACAGCCATGAAAACCGTATGGGGCACAGTTCTACTCTGAAACACGTGGGGTAACCCTGAGTTGGAATTAACTCGAAGGCAACTGGTTTGGTTTTTTTGTTTACTGGGTATCTCAGGTATCTAGCACTGCTATAATAGAAAAACCACAAATGGATGGCTTTAACAAACAGAAATTTATTCTCCCACAGTTTAGGAGGCTACAAATCCGAATTCAGGGCACCAGCTCTAGGAGAAGGCTTTCTCTCTCTATTGGATATGTGGGAAGGTCTTTGTCTCTTTTCAACATCTGTGGGTCTGGCGTTCCTTGGAGATATTCATGTATCATGGCATCAGTCTTCCTTTGGATCTAGAGGGTTCGAGTGCAGGGACCCTGGGTCCAAGGATATGCTCCATTCCTTGCTTCTCTTTCTTGATGGTGGTGAGGTCCCTCTCCTCTTTACTAGCTTCTCTCTCCTTTGATCTCTTGAAAGATCAAATGTGTGACTTAAGCAAGGGTGCAACTTGAGTAAGGGTGTGATTTAAATAAGGGTGTGACTTGTATAAGAGTATGACTTGACTCACACCCTTTTCTAAGGCTGTGACTCAAGTTATACCCCACACTGATAACTGTCTCATTAATATATAGAGGTTGGGATTTACAATGTATCACAAAATGGAGGATAATTACATCAGATAACAGAATGGACAACCATACAATACTGTGAATAATAGCATAGCCAAATTGACACATATTTTGGGGGGACAAAATTCAATCCACGATATTCCACCCTTTGACCCTAGAAATTCATGTCCTTGCCACATGTGACACACATTCACCCCATAATATCATCCCAAAAGTCTTAAACCGACTCCAAGTCCAACATCTCATCTTTTGAATCATCTAAATCAATTATGAGTGAGACTTGAGGTGTATTCCATCCTGGGACAAACTTCCTCTTCATCATGAACCTCTGAAATCTAGACTACAAGTTACGTGTTTCTAAAGTACAATGGTGCAACAGGCACAAAGGAGACATTTCCATTACAAATAAGAAAAACTGAGGGAAAGAAGGGATAATGGGTGCCGAGCAGTCCAAAACCCAGCAGAACAATTTACATTAGCTCTCAAGGCTTAAAAATAATCCTCTGTTCTCTGAGACCATTTAGGCAATGGCCTTGCCCTCTAGACTTCTAGGTATTGGCCATGCTCTCTGGATTCTGGGTGGAGGACTCTCGGTTCTGTACTCCAGCTCCACCTTTCAAGTCCACTGGGATGGCAACTCTGCTTCCTTGGCTTTGGGTGGCCCCATTCTTCTTGTCCATCTGAGTGGTGACCCCACGACTTTGGCCCTGCTCTCCTACCCCTTGGACATGGCAGCTCCACCCCTTCAGCTTTGGGTAGCAGCCCCATCCCCCTGGCACTCGTGAACAGCAGCCTCACACTCCAGAACCAAGTTAGTAAAGATCTGTCTCTTTGAAACCTAGGAGGACATGGTCCCACCCATTAAAATCCAGGAGACTGTGGCCTCACCCTTGGAAATCAAGAAGGCCCTGCTCCCCGTGCTCCTTCCAGCAGTTCTGCTGATCTCTCAGCTGCTCCAGGATGGTCCCTTTTTTTGGAGGACAACAGATGTAGCTCCTTTGACCTATTTCCTGCCTGTTGAACTCCAAGAGGCAGACAGCATTCTTTCTTTTTGTTCTTTCTCTGTCCCCTTCAGTCTAAGCTGATGGGATTTCTGCTGCGGTGGGTGGTTAGATCCATCAGTCACAGGCTTAGTCTTTTTAACACAAGGTTGTGTATCCACATTCTTGATGAACATTCTAGGACACATGTCCTTAGTTTGTACAACAGAATTTTCCAAATCTTTAAGTTCTGTTTTCATTTAGCACAGTTCATTTTTAAGTTTCATCTCTCTCCTCTCACATTTTACTATAAGTGGCAAGGAGAAACCATACATTCTCTTTAACACCTGGCTTAGAAATCTCATTAGCCAGATATCCAAGTTCATCATTACAAGTTCTACCTTTCACCAAACATTTGAACATAATTCAGACAAGTTCTTTGTCATAGCATAAAAAGCATCACCCTTTTTCCACTGTCCAATCACAGGTTCTTCATTTTCTTTTAAAGCCTCACCAGAAGCATATAAAACATCCGCATTTCCAGCAACATTCTTTTGGTGCCACCATATGTATCCTCTAAGACGATGGAGACTTTATAGCTCTCCTCATTTCCTTCTAAGCCCTCAACAGAGTTGCCTTTGACCTCCATAATTCCACCAGCAGTCATTTCAAGGCAATCTAGGCTTTTAGTATTAAAATAAAAAACCAAATCCATTGCCACTGAGTCAATTTCAATGCACAGCTACCCTGTAGGACAGAGTAGAACTGCCCAATAGGGTTCCCAAGCCTGTAATTTTGATCCCCGCTGACACAGTAGTTAAGAGGTTGGCTGCTAACCAAAAGGTCAGCTGTTCAAATCCACCAGCCGCTCTTTAGAAACCTATGGGGCAGTTTTACCCTGTCCTATAGGATCACTATGTGCCAGAATTGACTTGTTGGCAATGGGTTTCATTTTGGTTTTATGAGCCATAATTTATTTTTATACCTTAAACAATACAAATATATGAAAATCCAGATTTAATTTAAAAAATAAATTAAAGTAAATGCTTTACTTTAAAAGGTTATTTTTAAAACATGGGTGTTTTAACCATCCAAAAGTGAACTAATAATTTTAAGGTATGCTACCAACAAAGAATAAGGAGTGCCCTTTGGTTATAAAAGCAACCAATTATGACATAAAACAATATGTTGTTAAAACAGTATAATAACATGCAGTAGGGAAAACTGGGAGAAACCTAAATATCCCAGTAATAAAATATTGGTTGATCAAAATCTTCCAAGACAAAACCAATAGAATAATATCAGGCCATGAAAAGTCATATAGAAGGATATTTCATGGCATGAGTAAAATATTCATCATACAAAGCAAAATCTTTTTTTTATCTCAATCATGTTTCAAAATTTTACATATGAAAATGTTAGGATAAAGCAACATTTTAAGTAGTTACATAATATTAGTTTCTTAGAGATTTTTTTTAAGATTTTCAACTTTTCTACAATGTACAGTTACTTACATGATGGCAAAAACAAATATAAAATAGCGCAGGATGATTTATTCTATTTTTATTTTTCAAGAAGTTGTTTTCATTGTGAGATTTCTTTTTACTTTTTCAAGATAGTTCTATAAATATGCCAAGATTTGTTAGAACTGATTAAAACTGAGAGAATAATCAGACTATTCTATTCATGTTCAAGCCCTGGAGGCACAGTGGTTAAGAGCATGGCTGCTAATCAAAAGGTGGGCAGTTTGAATCTACCAGGCTCTCCTTGGAAACCCTATGGGACAATTCTACTGTCTCCTGTTGGGTTGCTATGAGTCAGAATCAACTTGATGGCAAAGGATTTCGTATTATTCATGTTCAATTCTATTATTTAACTTGATTAAATTTGCTTTCGCACTGTTGATTACCGTTAATAATCACGAGTATTTGATTTCTAAAATTGTTTTTTTCTTCCCCCCCAGACTAATATATTTCCTATTAACTTGTCACGGTGCCAAGGCTAATAGATGCGTTAAATGATGGCTGAACGACTGCACACACCAAGGACACGACAAAGAGCTGGTTTTTTTGGCTAACCTTGGCCATGAGGCTTTTGATGGCCAACCTGTAAGACATATTCGTAAAGGAACTTTCTGCTGTAGAAAGCAGGTATTTCTTTAGGTCACAAAATGTGTATATAGAGACAAATGAATTTTCTGTTTTGAACTGTAAACTAACCAAAAGGTTGGCAGTTCAAACCCACCCAGCGGTTCCATGGGACAAAAACCTGGTAATGTGCTCCCATAAAGATTAAGGCCTAGATAACCCTACTGGGCATTTCTACTCTGTCACATGAGGTGGCAATGAGTGGGAATCAACACGAAGGCAACTGATTTTTTAGTCTCTTTGTGCCATGCTTAAAGATATTCCCCCATTGGGGCAAGATAAAATGTAATTATTAAATGTTTCAAAAGTCACTAATAATTTCAACCAGAACCAGGATCTGTCAGTAGATCTCAGAGTCTCAACTGCAAGACTGATAGCAAATGCAGCCAGCAGCTGCTTAGCCATTATGGTGCAAGACCTGCTCATCCTGTCCTTATCAAACAAAACCTAAAGTGATAGCACCGTGTGTGCCTCAACTAGCAGCTGCTCAGACCAAGCAGAACCTACCCCTTCCTATCCACTGTGCTCAAAGCACCGCATGTGGCTCAAGCCAGTCAAACCCAGTTTACCAGCTTACATGCCAAAGAGAAAAAATGCAATTTGTCTTAGTGCACCTGCGCACCATGATAACCCAGGTAGTCCATAATGTTTGTAAGTACTTCCTTGTGAAAGATGGTATAAAAGGTTCTGCCTCCCTCTGTTTGGGGACCTTGATTTGAGGTATACACCTCCTTGTTCCTTTCTTTCATGCTTGAAATAAACGCTCTTCCTCCCTCCTCAACTCAGTGTGTCTTTACTGACGAGAAGGCACAACAAGCAGGACCTGCTTTGGGTGACAAGATCTCCTAGTCAGATACCTGCCCACCTCACTGGGTGTGCTGGTTTTGCCAGAAGGAAGGTGAAAGTCGGGGCTGGAAACAGAGACATCCCCATTTCCCAATCTGTAGAGATGATATGATGATCCAGTCTTCATGGTCAGACCTTCTGCATCTCTTCCTCCACTTCACTGGGGGCTTTGGCTAAATGCTAATACAATACTATTTAAAATCTAGGAGAATAGTTCAGCAAGCAATGATACAAAGCTGCTAGGTATTACGCTCAAAAAAATAAAATATAAAAAATCCACAATCCACACAAAAGGGCTGAGGCCCGTGCTAACAAGAAGGAACATCAGGAGTCTGAGGGAAGAAGCAAAACCTCTAAGGCTAACAAGGACTACATGTCTATTCTGAAACAGGGTACATATTCATCAGTTTTTCTCTCAGTTAACTTGGTAGTGTAGTGTTATTTCTATTCAAAGGTGAAAACTCTTTGTTTTTATATTTATACATGAAAAGGTGAAAGACAGGGAAGGGTAATAGTGACTCCCCAGTGCTCAAAGGAAACCCTGGTGGCGTAGTGGTTAAGTGCCATGGCTGCCAACCAAAAGGTCGGCAGTTCAAATCCACCAGGTGATCCTTGGAAACTCCATGGTGCAGTTCTACTCCGTCCTATAGTCCTATAGGGTCACTATGAGTTGGAATCGACCGAGGGCAATGGGCTTGGGCTTGGGCTTGGGCTAGGGCTAGTGCCCAAAAGAGAATAGTAGTAAGGGTAATAGTGGTTCTCTAGTGTTCATGAGAAAAATGAAGCTTTATCTTGAAAAAAGAATGGAATTCTCAAGGAGCTGGTTCTAATTCCCTAGGACCTAGATTCAAAGACATGCTAAACGTTAATGAGAAAAAAAATGAGAAAGTTGATGCTATTATTCACTGATGTAGGTGAATAAATAGAAAAGGTAAGAAGCCTTACAAAAAACCAATGTAGAGTCTACAAATATGAAAGGGAAATGAAATATCAAATGCACTGATTCCAATGTCTGAAATCACTAAACTGTTAAAGTCTACCTGGCTAGAAACAAATAAGGAAAAGAATTGCATAATTTCCCAAAATGACAAAAAAGAGAAAGATGTTCATGTTAATGAATTTTAATTGGTATTGGACTTCAGAATAATGTATGGTTAATTAAAATACTACAAATCGTGCGTTAAAGTTTTATCACCCCTTTCTATGGTTTTCACGGATGCGCTTAATTTGCTGTGCAAACCTGAATGCATTAATATATGTCTTCTGGAAATAACTCAACATCCAGTAACCACTCAGCATGCTAAGATTGATTACGTTTCTACAGGAATAGCTAGTAATAAAAGAATTTCCTGTTAGCATACAAAGGTGCAATTCATTTTCACATTATAGAATAATATGACATGAACGGTGAACTGTAAGTCCATTTTGGAAATTTACCTTTTGTTTGCTTTCTCATCATAAATGTACTGAATTTAACCCATTCCTGCCACATTGCATGAGATATAGAACTACAAGCTCCCATTTACTTAAAAACAAACAATTCCATGAGCTTAAAACTACTTGAAATTGGAGGACTATTTTTCTTTGAAAGAACTCCAAACAAACACTAAGAAACAAAAAAAAAAAGGAGAAGAAAAAAGCCCTCTAGGTAAAGATAAACTATTGGAAATGCATTTGAAATATAAAGTCTGTCTAACAGTCTGAGCATGAATACAAAGGCACCCCAGAAAAAAAAAAAAAAAAAAACCTGAAAGAAAATGTCAAATGTTTCTGCCTTAATGATCTTCCTCAAGCACACAAAAAGCCAAAACATTTTAAAAGGCCCAAGAGGGACAACTTTAAAACAGAAAGCTGCCACCACACCTAGTACCCTTTCAGCTACTCTATTGTGTAAATCACGAGATTGACAGCAGATGGCTACCTAATCCTCAAGAGAAATCCTGATATTAAATCTAACCAAAGCTGGCTCTCCAAGTCATTTAATTTACATTTAAAGAACCCAGCTTTAGGGGCTTGCATGGAAAAGAGACTAGTTAGTCTTAGAGATTTTGCTTCTTCGCACAGACTCACTGATGTTTCTTCTTGCAAGCACAGACCTCAGCCCTTCTCTCCTGCTCTGGAGGATTTTTTAGGAGAGCATTATGTCTGAGCAGCAGCCTTTCTAGAAGCATGAAGAAAACCCTCAAGCAAAGCATGGAGATGTGATTTGGTGCCTTGCCCCTGCTCAGCTGGTAAACCAACTCTTGCCCCTGTGAACTGAACAAAGGGTATTGTGTGAGCCACTTTCATTCTGCTACTTTTAGCCAGAAGTCCCTCACTAACATGACAATGAAAACTACTTTGGACTCTTCAACCCTGGTGGTCTTTGCATATCCATTATGTTGAAAAAAAAAAAAAGCACCACACAAACCGGAATTGAATCTATAGAGTTTCAAGAAGCAAATTACACTGATGAGCACTTCTGACCAAAGTTGGGAACAGGGAGAGTTCCTTTGGCAATTTGGTTTCAATAAAAAAACCTTCTCAGTGTAAGTTTCCTAACATCGGAAATACTGTATTCTCATTCCACAGCCCTCTCTATCTACACCTAAAAGATAATAAAAAATTAGCATCACAAAAGGCTCCTCTTGGCAAGAAGGGCATCACTCAGGGGCATATTTGCAGAATTCATTCCCAATAGCTATGTCTCACACAAACAGGTAGGTAAAATATTTGTCTTTCTAGCTAAAATTTAGTTGCCTTTTATATTTTTTGTTTTTTTCTTAATAATCACTTCTTTAATTTGGGCTGTAACCATCTTCCAAGTTCCAAAGGAGAAAAACCATGAACCACTCTCATTTACGCTTTTGCATTCTACAAGTTTTCTTCCCGTATCATAACAACTCTTCATAAATTTTCCTGCATTTCTTTTATTTATTCTTAGGTTAGCAACTTTATTTTTCTTTCTCTTATATGCTCTGGTATCTCCTACCAAAGCTTAAATCCTAATCATTCCACTTTTTGCTCACATTAATCTTTTTTTTTTTTCTCCCAGGAATATTATTCGGAATTGCTAACCAGTTTCTTTCTTTCTCCCCCCCCCCCCTTTGTTATAAAAGATGATGGTCTTTAGAACTGCTTTCCATAAGTCTGAGGGTGACTGAAAATACAGAATCAGGTTGTGTCCTTTTTATTCTGTCAATTGCCATACTTGTAATTTTACTTGGAGCTTGTGAAAAATGCTACTAGTATTGGTAACTCCCTGTCTCATCACGGGGCAAAAGAGCTCTCTTATTTCTGATCCCTGAATTCCAAGTTGTTCTTAGCTGTATTTTTCTCTAAAGAAATCTGCAGAATTACTACATTGCTTTAAGTTCTAAGTATGTATCCGAATCTTAGAACCGAAGATCTAGATTTCTCCAGCGCAACCCAGTCTGAACAAAATACACCTGGTTATCTCAGGGGAGGATCAGGAGCACCCAGGAGAAAGGGGTTGTTAGGTATTTGTAGCTCCTGTTCGTAACAGACAACGAGAGTCCAAGACCAACATGTTCTGATATGTAAACCCATTATGGAGTAATTCCCCAGAACTTTCTGTGCCATGGATTACGATGTCTCTAATTCATGGGTTGTGCTTTGTATCCAGTTCATCATCTTCTCTAAACAATTATGTTTCATACAAAAATTATTTGCCATGAGCAGACTCACTGATTTCTAGCATCTCCCCATTGTTGCTTACTGAACACTGACTGCAATGAAAAGGGAGGCTTGTGCTTTAGAAAAGCTGAAGCAGTGCTGGTCCTCAGGATCTGGGATGCAGTTAAGAATCCACTGTGTTCTTAAAATACACTGAGTTATCAGACATGACTGGAGAGGACAAGCAGATTGAATGGAGCAAAGCAAACCTGGCCAGAGGTGAACAAAGACTAGAAATGGTGTGATTTTTCAAAAATTGGGAGTTATAAGTTCAATTCACTGGTACTTCCTTCAAGGATAAAATATCTAAAATATATGTCCTAAACTGTAATAAAGGAACAGAAGTTGTGCTCGGTAAGGGGAGGCCCACAGAGCCATCGCAGAGCACCAGAGAAAAAGATATGCCCTAGTACTCTTTTCTAAATCAAGGCCTAGAACAAATGTCTACTTCCCTGCTCTTTGCTCCCACGGCATTTCCTTTCTACCAGCCTTAAGCTACTGATCACTTTCTCATCTTAAATCCTTTAGAAATGCCTGTACAAGGAAAGGATTAAATGAGACATCCTTTTTCATTCCAATTTAGGAAGCCTAAATCTAAGATTCTAAGATAGCCCAAGTACAATAAGAGGTTTAATCCTGAAAAAATGCAATTTTACATCTCCCTGGTCCTTGGGATTATAAATCATATGAAATTAATAAACACCTTCAATCAAAAAAGTAAGCCTGACCTTAGATCACTCCACCAAAAATCAGTTCTCATCCTCAGGCCATCTCAAAACTGATTCGGCTTAGTTTCTGGAGACATGTGAATTTGTAGAGGAAACCACAAGAATAATACACGTTTACAGCTAGCAAATATGTTACTGTCTTGGGACAAATCATTCTCCTCAAATGTGCTTTGAGAAAGTGTTCTAAACTTTAGGGGATATTTCCTGTCAACATGCAGTCACAACTGGGTCACTGACTACCTCATATGGAGAGCAGGATCTCAATAGAATAGTCATGAGGAAAACAGAGGTAACGGGCCTGTATAGGATCACTATGAGTTGGAATAGACTCGATGGCAATGGGTTTGGTTTTGGTTTTTTGACTGCTGGGATGTGTCTTGTGCTTGAGTGGCCAAAGTAGCAAAGCTTGACGCCAGCAGTTTAAAGGTGCTGTGTCCTCAGGTAAACTCAAAAATATAATTTTGAGAATATATGAAACAGAGATTGCTAGTAGCCACATAATATCCATCCTGCCCTTCCTTTTGGTAAAAGAAGCACTAAGTTCACGCTTCCCTTGCAGCTAGGTGTGGTTAAGTGGCTATGTTCATGCCAGTGAGATATGAGTGGAAGCGATGTATGCAATAACCACATTGTGCCTGTAAAAGAATGAGGAATGCTCTATATTTCTTTCTTCCCCCCCCCCCCGCCCCTTAAGCAACTGAGACATGAATATGGTAGTAATGAGTAATCTTGTGGTTTAAAGGTGAGAGTAAACTATAGGGAATGAAGGATGGAAAGATTTCTGAGCAACAGGGATCAGAGTACCCTACTCCTTGGGATGTTTACCGCTTTGGACTTTCACATAACTGAGAAATAAATTTCCACCTTATATAAAAAACTGTTATTCTGGCTTATGTTATACTACTATAAACAAAACCACCCAGTGCTATAAGTCAGAAACTAGCTAATAGAAGCTAGCTAATGCTAGCTACTGTAACAAATATGCTCAGAATTTCACTGGTTTAACACAAAAGATTTTGGATGTTAAGCGCAAAATGGATGTCCTACCCTGTTCTATACCCAAGCCCAGTGTCACCACTTGGAATACCCGTTCCAGGCCCATCCAGGAGTGGTTACTCGAAGTGCTGACTCCAGACTCCTTCCGTCTTCTAACTCCACCAGCTTCAACATGTGGTTTCAGCGGTCACTGTACACATCTGCACTGAACTTCAGAAGAGGAAAGACCACGGAAACACAAAGGAGGCTTTGATGGTCCAGGCCTGGGAAAGGCATGCATCTGTACCATCACGTTCCATGTCTTCACCGACCTAAAGTGGGGCTGGGGTAACTAGTCAAGTTTTGAGCCCAGAGATAAAAGGGAACAGTTATGGCAAACAGCTCACTGGTCTCTGCCATAGTATTCAAACTATACTATAGCAATTTTAGTGATACTCCTTACAAAGAACATTTTTCTTATTCTAATATCAAGTATTTCTTACTCCTGAAGGTATGTCCTCTCCAACCTGATCCTGACACTGCTCTCTAGCTTTGCTGTCTAGCTCAGTCTTGAGATAACATCTGAAAATCTCCTGTGTCAGCAGTTATCAAACATTCTAATAATGAGTGTGTCTAATTATCTATGACTCTCTGAATAGTGATGACAATTCCAGTAAGTACATACAAACTACAACAACCAGAGTTCCATGGTTTGTGAGTATTCAAAAGAATAGTAGAAAGCTGGTAATGAATAGAATGAAGACAACAAATACAAATGAGAAGACCAAAAATAGTCCCATGAATTCAGCATCAGTCACTAATTCTGCTGTTCACACAGTACTTATTGATGTACAGTAGTTTGCAAAAGAAAATAATCTAAATTTGGTATCTTTTCATATCGGTCTACCAAAGGGGTCAGATATGTACCACATTGAATGAGAAGAGATTTTGCACAATTAAAATCTCAATTTCTATAATGTTTAGCTATTTTATATTTCTGAATATTTTATTAACTATTGTGCCTGTCCTTTCTGGGAAAGATGCTTACATGAAGGATAAAGTTTGAAAACTATTTTAAAATGTACAGGCCACGAATACTCTGAAACTTTTAATAGTTGGAGAAAATCATTTTTACCATGCTTCAATAAGTCAGCTAAAGGGATTTTTGTTTCATCTCTTTAGAAAATTCCCTTGGGGGATTAAAACCAGCTTGGGACGTTTCGGTCAACAGTGTAAACTGGGAGTTCGTGTTAAATAAGCCATTGAAAACTGCAGTTTAGAATGAAATTACCATCTCCGCCATTACCAAAAGGCTCCATAGTATATTTACAAAAATAGTTGTACTTTATAATAACATCATATACAAGTAATTTACATATTTTTTTTCATTTTTAAATTTAACTAACATGCTGCAGGATATCTTAAAAAAAGAAAAAAAATAAGTGTCTTATCTAATCTTTAATTTTTCTAAGCCCAGATATTAATACTGTAATGATTATCAATACTCTTGGGATGATAAGGCACAAAATTACTAGTAAAAACGCTGCACTGGCCAATAAAATGATATTTTCCTAAGCCCATCAACATTTTCAAAAATATGCTTTAAAAAGACAGTGTCACTCAAGGAATAATTGCAGTTGAGTTTCTCCAGAAAAATGGAATTTTAGCTCAGATAAGAGTGGAGTCTTGCCTTAGTGAAGAGAGATCCAGAGACAGAGAGAGTCAGAGGCAGAGGCAGAGAGAAAAAGAGAGAGACAGAGAGGAGGAGAGAAAGAAGACTATGTCACAAAGACAAGGCTACACAGAGAACAGAATTTGTGGTTTTATAAATAATAAAGAAAAGACAACAGGAGAGCTCATGATGCAACAGTTAAAGGTTCACTTACTAACCAAAAGGTTGGTGGTTCAAACCCACCCAACAGCTCTGCAGGAGAAAGCAGTGGTGATCTGCTTCCATAAAAATTACAGCCATGAAATCCCTAAGTAGCAGTTCAGCTCTGTCAGATGGGATTACTATGAGATGGAATTGACTCAAACACGCCCAACAACAACAACATCAGCAATAACAAAGACAACACACAAGCAAGCATGCTTGCACGCTAAAACTCTCTCTCTCTCTGTCTAGCAAGAATTATAACTCTGTGAAATGATACGTGACAGATGAAGTGCAGGATGTTCCAAGAGCACAGTGGAGACCAGATCCAAGCCCATCTTTGTGGGTGTCAAGAAAGCTTCCTGATGTGGGGACATGTAAAATGAGAGCTGAAGGATGCACAGGTGGTAGCCAGTCTAAGGGAAGAGAAAGAGGGAAGAATTTGCTAGGCACACGTGAACTAAGAGACCACAGAGTTCTAGAGATTAAAAGAAGTTCTTTTGGGGGTGAGGATGAAAATCTAAGCAGGAGTGACAAGAGATCAGCTGGAGTAAAAAGAAAGAGAAATGAGGAAAGCTAAAGGAACCTAAACTTAATTTTAAGTGCAATGATCAAAAGTCACCCTGAAAGAAAAAGTATTTGACAATCTAACATAATCTCTTGATATTATCTAAAATTTATAAATTAGCAATTAAATCAATTCCAGTTTCAGAGCTAAAAAAGATATTAGGAAGCTTCTTGCCTCTGCATTCTAACAGAGCTAAATAGAAATACGTGTGTTGTCCAAGGGCTTTGATTTATATAGGAATGTATCGCCTCTTTCTATGGTCAACAAACTTTGCTGGTTAACTGATCTCAATTAAAACAATTTGTATTGCATACATAATCCTAAACTGGCACTGAGGAAAACAGCCCAGAACTCTATGAGTTGGCATGGGGAAATTAGTCCAAGATGAAATATTTGCCAGAAATCACTTAAAATAGAAACAAATCCCTTTTAGCGAAAGATAGTTATTATAATTAACAAGTTACATTGCTTTTTCTTAAAAACTCTAAAAGAGAAAGGCGAAACCAACATGGCACCCTAGACAGACGCATCATGTCATCCCTCTGCAGCAAAGACCCAAAAAAACTAAGTAGATACAAATGTCAATTCTGGAACCCTAAGAATCAAATGAAGGAGTAAAGAACTAGGTCAAACACTGAATGGAAGAAACTGACAGAAAAATTACAGATATGGAGTGGAGGGCCCCTGCCAACTAACATGTCACAGAGTTACCATTTTGGAACACAGTTAGCAAGGACCCCAGAAGTATGGGAAGGAAACTTCATGGAGCTCCTATAGGAGACAGACCACCCAGTGAACACAGAAACATGCTGTTATGAATTGAATTGTGTTCCCCAAAAATGTGTTACCTTGGTTAGGCCATGATTCCCAGTATTGTGTGGTTATCCTCCACTTTGTGATTGATGTGATTTTCCTATATGTTGTAAACCCTACTTCTATGATGTTGGAATCCCTGGTGGTGTAGTGGTTAAGTGCTACAGCTGCTAACACAAGGGTTGGCAGTTTGAATTCACCAGGCGCTCCATGGAAACTCTATGGGGCAGTTCTACTCGGTCCTATAGGGTCGCTATGAGTTGGAATCGACTCAACGGCACTCGGTTTGGTTTTTTTTATTTTATTTTAGGATGCTAATGAAGTGGGATAGGTGGCAGCTATGTTAATGGAGCGGGACTCAATCTACAAGATTGGATTGTGTCTTCAGCTAATCTCTTCTGAGATATAAAAGAGAGAAGTGAACAGAGAGACAGGGAGAGCTCATACTGCCAAGAAAGCAGCGCCAGGAGCAGAGTGCATCTTTTGGACTGGAGGTTTCCGTGCTGAGAAGCTCCCAGGCCAAGAGAAGAATGATGACAAAGACCTTCCTCTAGAGCCAACAGAAAGAGAAAGACTTCCCCTGTAGCTGATGTCCTAAATTTGGAATTACAGCCTACTAGAATGTGAGAAAATAAATCCCTCTTTGTTAAAGACATCCATTTGTGGTATTTCTGTTACAGAAGCACTAGATGATTAAGATACAGGCTTTTCCACCTCTCACCTTTCTGGTGAGTAGAAGCAAGAATCCCCCTATCCTGGCAGCCCCCACCACCAAGGTCAATAATAAAAGCCACCCTAGTCCCTTGAGCCACGAGACATTTTTTCCCCTTTCTTCCTTTTCCTTTTCCCTCCTGCCTAGCCCATATGCCACCTCCTTCCTTTCCTGCCAGCTCCCAGAGCACTGCCATGGCTAGAGCACCCCCAGCTTTCAGGCCTGCTGCTACACTGGGCCCAGATTGTCCCTCCCCTCCTGCTGCTCAACTGGCTGCTGAACACTGGGAAACAAGCCTGTACCACTCCCTATCCAGCACCTCTGATCATCTGGTGAGGGGCTGTGAATGCTCCCATACCAGTGAACTAACATCGGGTTTTAAGAGTCAGACAGGGCCTGCTTAGTAGGCCCCTGGCCACCTTGCCAAACCGGTATATAGTGAAGCAGGTTTACCCTGCTTGCTGCTGCCCTGCTCACCCAGACAAGGTAGTGAGAGCCATCGTACCCACAGATGAGCAAGCAGCAAAGCACGTCTGGCCCACCCACTCTGACATACCAAAAACAAAGGACAAAACAAATGAACATACAACCAATAAATAAGAAAATAATAACTTAATGTCTCAGAGACCGCAGACAATATCAAAACATATTTAAAAAGCAGGACAAGATAGCTCCAGCAAATAACCAAAATAAACAAACAACCTTCTGGTAGAAGAAAAATCATTGGAAATACCTGCTATGGAATTCAAAAGACTAATATTTAGGGCTCTCCAAGAGATTCAGAAAGAGACCAAGGGAAACAGAGACAAAACCAAGGAAAAATAGACAAAATCATGAAAAACCAATGAAAACACAGCCAAAATCAAAGAAACCATACACAAAGCAATAGAAGAATTAAGGAAAATAATACAGGAACAAAATGTTAACAAAAATAAACAGAGATCATACAAAAACAGCAGCTAGAAATTCAAAAGATAAACAACAAAATTTCAGAAATGGACAACTCACTAGGAGGTTTTAGGAGAAAATTGGAAACAATGGAAGACGGAATCAGCAAGACTGAAGACAAATCCATGGACACCACTTTGTTTGAGGAGAAATCAGTGAAAAGAATGAAGAAAACCTAAGAATTATGTGGGACACAATCAAGAGCAAAAATTTACAAGTGATTGTAGCTCTAGAATAGGAGAAAAAAATGGAAAACAAAGAGATTGTTGAAGATTCACTGGCAGAAAAGTTCACAAATATGAAAGACACAAAACTGACCACCCAAGAAGCTCAACAAAACCCATATTGGATAGACTCCAAAAGAAATTCACCAAAGACATATCATACCGACACTTGCCAAAACCAAAGACAAAGAAAGAATACTGAGAGCAGCTCAAAAAAAAAAAAAAAAAAAGTCACTTACAAAGAGGAAACAATAAGACCAGGTTCTGATTACTCAACAGAAACTATGCAGGCTAAAAGGCAGTGGGATGACATATACACAAAACCTTGAAAGAAAGAAACTACCAATGGAGAATAATAACCAAAAAAAAAAAAAACCAAGAATAATATATCCTGCAAATTTCTCTCTCAAATAATACAATGGCAAAATTAGGACATTTCCAAAAATTAAGTGAATTCATAAAAACCAAACTAAATTTACAAGAAATATTAAAGAAAGTCCTTAAGTTAGATAGACAAAATCAGACAACAACCAGAGCCTAGTATGCAGGACAGCATCAGCCAGATACCAATGTAGGGAGAGAACTCTCAATAATAAAACAAAGATAAAAGACTTAAAGCAGGGAAACAGAGACACCAATATGTAAATGAAAACAACTTCAAAACAATAAAACGGGGAATAAACAGTATAGGTATAGAACTTTCAAATTGAGAGGAAGTCAAAGTGATATCAAATAATAAAAGACTGGTTAAAACATAGGCAGATGGTGTAAATGCCAAGGTTACCACAAAGAAAGTTAACAAATCTATTCATCAAAATAAAAAAAGAAAAACAAAATGACTCAGTAAACACAAAATCTGTAATAATGAAAGAAAAAGAAATTCCCAAACAAAAGGAACACAGCACAGGAAAGTAAGAGGAATGAAGAAAACATCAGCACCACCAAAAAAAAAAAAAATTATAACAATATGACAACAATAAACTCATATCTATTGATACTCATACTGAATGTAAATGGCTTAAATACACACATAAAAAGACAGAGAGTGGCAGAATGGCTTAAAAAAAAAAAAACATGACCCATCAATACACTGTCTACGAGAGACACACCTTAGGCACAAAGATATAAACATATTAAAAATCAAAGCATGGGAAAAAATATATCAAGCAAACAGTGACCAAAAAAGAGCAGGAATGGCAATACTAATCTCAGATAAACGGACTTTAAGGCAAAATCAACAACAGAAGACAAAGAAGGGCATTATGTAACGATCAAAGGGACAATCCACCAAGACATAACCCTAATTAATATTGACACACCCAATGACAGGGTTCCAAAGTAAATAAAACAAACTCTAACAGCACTGAAAAGAGAAACAGTTTCACAGTAACAGCAGACTTCGACACACACATGACTCTCGGTAAAGGACAGAACATCTAGAAAGAAACTCAACAAAGATACAGAAGACCTAAAGGTCACAATCAACCAACCTGACCTCATAGACATATGGTACACTCTACCCAACAGCGGCAAACTATGCATTCTCTACCCAACAGCAGCAAACTATACATTCTTTTCCAACGCACACGGGAATATTCTCCAGAATAGACCACATTTTATTTACAGGTATAACACAATCTTGATCCAAATACCAACAGCATTCTTTGACAAGATGGAAAAACTAATCACCAACTTTATATGGAAAGAAAAGAGGCCCCAGATAAGCAAAGCATTACTGAAGAAAAAGAACAAAGTAGGAAGCCTCACACTACCTGATCTCAGAACCTACTACACAACCACAGTAGTCAAAATAGCCTGACGACAGACGTAGACCAATGAAACAGAATCAAGAAACCAGACATAAACCCATCCACCTATGAACAGCTAATCTTTGACAAAGGACTAAAATCCATTAAATAGGGGAGGGGGGAGAAAAAGCAAAAAACCCATTGCCATTAAGTCGATTCCGACTCATGGCAACCTACAGACAGAGCCCACCCCCACCCCCACCCCCAGGTTTACAAGAAGTGGCTGATGGATTTTAACTGCCGACCTTTTGGTTAGAGTCATAGCTCTTAACCACTGTGCCACTAAAAAAAAAAAAAAAAAAAGGGCTCCAAAATTAGGAAAAGGCAGTCTTTTTAGCAAGTGGTGCTGGTAAAACTGTATGTTCATCTGCAGAAAAAAATGAAACAGGGCCCATTCTCACACCATATACAAAAACTAACTCAAAATGGATCAAAGACATAAATATAAAATCTAAAATGCTACAGATCCTGGAAGAGAAAATAGGGACAATACTATGGCCCCTAATACATGGCATAAGTACAATAAGAAACGTAACAAAAAATGTACAAAGACCAAAACATAAACTAGATAACTGGGAGCTCCCAAAAATTTAACATTTATGCTCATCAAAAGACTTCACCAAAAGAGTAAAAAGAGAACCTACAGATACAAAAAAAAAATTTTGGTTCTGACATATCCGACAAGGGTCTTATCTCTATGATCTATAGAATACTTCAACACTTCAACAAAAAAAAAAGACTAATAACCAAATTAAAAAATGGGCAAAGGATATGAACAGACACTTCATCAAAGAAGACAGTCATGCAGCTAACAAGCACATGAGGAAATGCTCAAGATCATCAGCCATTAGAGAAATGCAAATCAAAATTACAATGCAATACCACCTCACTCCAACATTACTGGTACTAATTAAAAAAAAAAAAAAAACACCAGAAAAGAATAAATGTTGAAAAGGTTGCAGGGAGATTGGAACTCTTAAGCACTGCTGGTGGGAATGTAAAATAGTACAACCATTATGGAAAATGATATGCCACCTCCTTAGAAAGCTAGAAATAGAGATACCACACAATCCAGCAATCTCACTGCTAGGAATATATCCTAGGGAAATAACAGCCATCACAGGAATAGACATATGCACGCCCACACTCATTGCAACATTACTCACAATAGCAAAAAGATGAACAAACTAAGTGCCCGTCCACAGATGAATGGATGAACAATTTATGGTACATACACACAATGGAATACTACCCAATGATAAAGAACAATGATGAATCCATTAACCATCTCACAACATAACTGAATCTGGAGAGCATTATGTTGAGTGAAAAAAGTCAATCGCAAAAGGACAAATATTGTATGAGACCACTATTATAAGAACCAAAAACAGGTTTACATATATACACACACACAAAAAAAAAAAAAAAAAAAAAAATCTTTGATGGTTTTGAGAGAGAGGAGGGATGGAAATCAGTAACTAGAGAGTAGACAAGTATTATCTTTAATGAAGGAAAGACAGCACACAGTATAGGGGAAAAATCAGTACAACTTGACCAAGGCAAAGTCATAGAAGCTTCCTAGACACATCCAAACACCATGAGGGACCAAGTTACTGGGTCTAAGGGCTGGGGACCATGGTATCAGGGGACATATAGGTCAATTGACATGGCACATCTCATAAAGAAATGTTCTACATCCTACTTTGGTGGGTAGCTTCTGGGGTCTTAAAAGTTTGCCAGCAGCCATCTAAGATACATCTACTGGTCCCATTCCAACAGGAGCAAAGGAGGATGAAGAAAATCAACAACACAAGCAAAATACTAGTCCAAATGACTAATGTACCACATGAACCATAGCCTCCACCAGCCTGCTTCCAGAAGAACTAGCTGATGCCTGGCTATCACCACCAACAGCTCTGACAAAGATCACAATAGAGCGTCCCGGACAGAGCAGGCGAAAAATGTAGAACAAAACTCAAATTCAAAGACCAGACTTACTGGTCAGACAGAGACTGGAAGAACCCCTGAGACTATGACCCCAGACACACTGCTAACTCAGAACTGAAGCCCCTCCCGAAGTCCACCTTTCAGCCAAAGATTAGACAAGCCTATACAATAAACAATAACACATGTGAGAAATGTGCTTCTTAGTTCAATCAGGTACACAAGACCAAATGGGCAACACCTGCCCAAAAATAGAGCCAAGGAGACAAGAAGGCACAGAAAAACTAGATGAATGGGCAAGGGGAATCCAGAGTGTAAAGGGAAAGGGGAGAGTGGCAACACATTGCAGGGATTACAACCAGTGTCACAAAACAATCTGTGTACAAATTTTTGAATGAGAAACTACTGTGTGCTGTAAACATCACCTAAAGCACAATAAAATTATTAAGAAAATCTCCCAAGGAAAGAAGTGATATATAAGAATTGTGACAACAAAAGGAAGCTCTGTAACAGTGCTAGAAAGAATGGGGGGCGGGGGGCAGGGGATACTGAATTTTTGGAAGTTTATAGAAAGTTCTTCTAAATACAGTCAAATAAAGATTCTTAGGGCTGGCTTAGAATTCTCCAATTCAACCCAAAAAAATGAGTACTGCCTGCCTGGAAGTGGGTGAGACCCTAAAAACCACTCATCCTGAAATCCCTGTCCCATCTATAATTTATTTGGTAGGAAAGCCTATACAGCAGTTAAGACCCACAACATTTCAGGTACTGCCCGTGCCTTTATTCCTGGTTATCCCCTTCCCCCATCCCTCAGAGCTTCATGAAGTCTAGCAACAAAGTTTAACACTGACATCTTCTCCACGGAAATCTGACACAAAGCCTCCACCAAGAGTTAAGACCAAAAAAGAAACCCACTGCCATCGAGTCGATTCCAACTCATGGCGACCCTATGGGACAGAGGAGAACTGCACCACAGAGTTCCCAAGGAGCGCCTGGCAGATTCGAACTGCCGACCTCTTGGTTAGCAGCCATAGCACTTAACCACTACGACACCAGGGTTTCCAAGAGTAAGGCAGCAAGATAAAATAGAGTGCCCGGTTAAATTTGAAATTATGAGAAAAGATAAAACAACAAATAATATTTTTTATATAAGTATGTCCCAAATATTGCATGGGGAATACTTACACTAAAAAAAAAAAAAATGTTGATCTGAAATTCAAATTTAATTGAATGTCCTGAATTTTTATATGGTAAATCTGACAGTAAAGATTTTTTTGATTGTCAACTAAGTGGTATAAAAAGTCATAACGGCTATGTACAGTACCTATTCTCCACTACCAGTCTGAATTAACAAGAAGTTCATAATGTATTCAGAAACTTCATAAGGGGTCAGGTCACTATGAATCAGACTCACCAACTCATAGCAACCGTACAGGACAGTAGAACTGCCCCATAGGGTTTCCAAGGCTGTAATCTTTACAGGGAAACCCTGGTGGCGTACTGGTTAAGTGCTATGGCTGCCGACCAAGAGGTTGGCAGTTCAAGTCCACCAGATGCTCCTTGGAAACTCTATGGTGCAGTTCTACTCTGTCCTATAGGGTCGCTATGAGTCGGAATCGACTCAACGGCAGTGGGTTTGGTTTTTTTGGCTTGGAATCTTTACAGAAACAGATTGCCACATCTTTCTTCCGCAGATCAGCTACTGGATTTAAACTGTTGATCTTTCAGTTAGCAGCCGACTGCTTAACAACCACATAACCAGGGCTACCTCAGGAACATCAATGAAAATCATTTTGCCCAATGTAAGGCCCATAAATGCCTTAGACATTAATAATTGAGAAAGAGGGTTTCACTGAACACAAAGTCAAGCAAGATTATTTTTCTGAAGAAAATATGAGTATCAATTAAGATCATCAATTTTTAATACCTAGCAAGTAAATATAATTAAATATAATTATAAATATATAAATATAATTTATAGGCAATGCAAACAGACTCATTATTTTTCTCTACTCGTACATATGCTTATAACCAAACCAAATCCACTGCCGTTGAGATGATCCTAGCTCATAGTGACCCTACAGGACAGAACAGAACCACCCCATAGGGTTTCCAAGGCTGTAAATCTTTACAGAAGCAGTCTGCCACATTCTTCTCCCGAGGCACAGCTGGTGGGTTCGAAGCACAGACCTTTCGGTTACTTTTGGTTAGAAAGGGAGTGCTTAACCCCTGCACCACAAGTGTTCCTTGCATATGCTTAGGCTATATACATATGCAAAATGCTAACAATGTATATACTGTGCCTTTTATTAGAAAGATAAAATATTAATGATTTCAACACATAAAAACCAAATGCTCTTGCTTAGTTTAGTCGCTAGATATTAAAACATTGATACTCTTGAAAAGCTAATTAATATTTTCATGCTCCAAATCCCATAACAACAAACAATTACTATAATTGTCAACATCTTCATAAAACAAATACAAATAATTACTTTTTACTACTAATTTTGGAAGAGTGAGGCAGGCAAAAAGAAGATATACAAACTGTCTTTTTTTTTTTTTTTAGAGGGGAGGTTTATTTAATCGCTCAACAAATATTTATCAACTACTTTCTAAGTCCGAGGTCCTGGAGGTCAGTGTGTGAACAAGACTGCTAATATCCTTGTTCTCATGGAGTTTTCCACCTTGTGGAGGAGGCAAGCAAATACTTAAGACAATTACAAGTGGTAAGTGATAAGTGATTGGAAAGAAAGAATAATGCATACGGAAGGTGGGACAAAGGCATTTACTTTAAAGTGTGGCCAAGAAAGGCCTCTGTGAGACCAGGGTAACGATAAGATAGGAGCTGAAAGGCTGCAGGGAGCCGTTCAGGCAGAAGAGCAACATCAATCATCCCATGCAGAGGGAACAGCATGTGCAAAGGCCCTGAGGCAAGAGAGAATTTGGTATGTCCAAGAAACTGAAAGAATGCTTCACATGGCTGGAGCACTGTGAGTGAAGGGCCACCAGCACTAGAAGGTTGTGGCAAGGGACTAATCAAGACATTGTCAGGAGTTTTAATTTTATCCTTAAATGCACTGGAAAATAATTGCAGGGTCTTAGGCAGAAGAATGATATGATGTTACATATTGTGTTAAATGATCACCCTGGCTGCTGTGTAGCAAATGCATGGAAAGTGAGAGGAGTAGAACTGGGGGGATGATTTAGGGGGTGATTGCACTGGTCGCCATGAAAAAGGACTTGAGTTTGGAACTAGGACTTTAGCAACAGAGGTGGGAGAGGTGGGTAGATCTTGGAACAGGAGCCAAGGAGGACTCTGGGATGGAAGAATATAGCACTGTGAATGGTGTGGATTGAAGACAAAAATTTGAATGTTGTCGGCATATAGATAACACTTAAAGTCATGGGGATGGGTGGAATCACATGGGGAGAAAAAGCAGAAAGAAAGAAAAAAGGGAGCCCAAGTCCAAGTCCTGAAAAATATGCACATTTAAATCCTAGGAGAGGAAAAGAAGATACAGCAAAGGCTGAGAAGGTGCAGATAGTAGGGTAGGAAACAAGCCCTGTGAGAATGGTGCCGCCAAAGCCAAGACATCAGTGTTAGGAGGACTGAGAGTTTTGATTTCAGAATGAAAGAAAAATAGCTGGTTAAATCTGTCCTTGTTTTTCCTAGCCTGCCCTCCTTCTTAATTAGGTGAAAATAAAACATACCTTTTGTACTTCCACTGGAATGACAAGAAACGGAAAAGCAGGTGTGTTGACATGCTCCACTCCTTTATCTTAGATCTCTGACAAGCTTTAATTAGTTTGCTAGCTGAGGGCTTCCTGAATAAATGCAATTCTGTCACTTCATAGTCGTGCTCAGTGTAATGGATTTTTTGGTCTCCAGATAACGTTTCTATAGTTCCCGAAATAGTCGTGAGCAATTTTGTTAACCTGACTTCCCAGGTATCCTTAAAATTGTTTGAGTAAGCATGCGTAAGATTTCATGGATTGTCCTGTTTCGAGTACGTAACAGCAACAACAAAAAAAATCATTATTTTTTTCTGATAATTACTTTCGTTTTTGAATTTAGTTTTGAATTCCATTTTTCCCATTTAAAACATTGAAATTGATGATACAAAAGGGAAATTCTTTTTACAGCTTGCTTTTATTTCTAAACCGAAAAACAGAAGAAAGTTATTACTAAGCTTGTGTATTCATATGCATTAGCCATTTAATAGGGAAAATGAGTTTTTAGTTTAACTTACCAAATTGAATGTTAAGATATTCGCTTATACCCTGTTTGCACGTTAGCAAATGGCTGTTTTGGACAAGAATTAACTGTTGCAAATATAAAAAGGCACTAAGTCTGCACTGTACAAAGAAGTTCTGTCCTCTTCTGCTTGCTCCTTTTCCTCCATTTACCCCGGTAGTTCTCTCCCATTCCCCCACCTCCAATTTATTCCTTTACTCTCTCGTTCTCACTCTGCACATTCTCTGTGTTTGATGGATGAACAATTTACCAGTTCAGTATCTTCAATCTACATTTTCCTTAGGAGTTTTTGACCCACACACTTTCCTTGTCTCACCTTAGACCATTTATTATGTGATCTAAATCTCTCTTTTATCGTCAATAAAATGAAGAAAATAAAATTGACCTTACAGTATTGACGCAAGGAGTAAATAAGATCTCCTGCAAAATACCAAGGTGGGCGTCAGGCAGGTAGTATTTACTCAAGAAACAAGAGGGTCTCGCACAGCTCCTTTCTCTTTGGAGGCTCCAAATTATCTGTCATGAATTCCATACTAGCGAGAGGAGCTACCCTCAGGACCAGGGGAGTAAGGACTGTTGAAAGCAAAAACAGGATTCTAACAAAAGCAATTTAGATTCAGTTCACCAGCTTGTGATATCCCTATGAGTGAACCCCATGTGAAACAAGCCAAGGTTGGTGAGCTGCATCTTGGTAAACATGGGGAAGAAACCCAAAGGCCCCCTTTTAATTACAAACAAGAAATTAATAAATCAAGGTAGAGTGGAGAGCATTCATTTCACGGAGCCTAAGACTTCTTTTATCTTTGATTAAAGGCAATTTCTTTTATTAGAATTCATAAAATAATCTCTGTATTTAAACTAGAAAATATTAAAAATAAGTATTTCAATGGAAGAAAAGTTCATTTGGCCATTGTTAATATAGTTAGCTTGTATTCGACAACTGTAATAATGCCTTAATTACTTAAAAGTAATTTCCCTAGGGAATGAAAGGAAGAGAATGGGGTAGCTGCTGCTGGTTATCTGTGAGGATTTTATGCTAAAAAAAAAAGGCCAAGTGATGCGATAGTGCTGAGTAGCTGGGATTTGCAGTAGCTGGCCCTAAAAAAAGGGGGGGGGGGTAACTCATCACATGGCACATGTGGTGTGTGTTTTCCAAACAAAAAAGTCCCTGCACACAGCAGACAACCAGTCCCCACCACAGTTATAGGCCAATTTCAGCAATACATCATCAAATTCCTGAAAACATCATTTTTTTATTTGGTAACTTTTTGTACTTATTTTGTAAATCTCTATGTATAAACATATTTTGCATACATAATTCCACATTTATACTCATTTAGGCCCACTCTGGAATTTGGGCCGGGGTTTTTTTTTCCTCCCCTGTGTAAAAGGGCTCCGTACTTTACTCATTTTTCAAACCAGGGCCAAAAACCACTGGCTGTATACCAGAAAGTGCATCACTCCCATCTGGTGGCAGACATCAAAATTTTGAGCATAATTCACATACAGAAATAATCTAACTCTAGACTACATACTAGTCAATTAAGCTTCTATTAAAGAAGTGGAAAATACAGCAACTACCAAACAATCGACCATATGACCTCAGTTCAGATAAGTACCTCCAATAAAATAACTACTTTGCATATATGTAACCACCATAAAAAAAAAAAGATAACAATTTAAGAAATGTTAACATTAGGGGATGATACCTTTCTTGAAATACCAAAAAATAAATAAATAAAATTTTTTTTATAGTCTGTCAATTAAATTGGGTGAGTATGTATACCAAAATCCAAATCAAACCCATTGCCATCAAGTCAATTCCAACTCATAGCAACCCTATAAGGACAGAGTAGAACTGCCCCACAGGATTTCCAAGGCTGTAATTCTTCATAGAAGCAGACTGCCACACCCTTCTGCCAGAGAGCAGCTTGTAGGTTCCAACCTCAAACCTTTCTGCTAGCAGCCAAGTGCTTAACCACCACGCCACCAGGGCTTCTCTACTAATATATACAACAACCTCCTTTGCTGTCAAGTCGATTCCCACTCATAGGAGCCCTATAGAACAGAGGATAACTGCCCCACAGGGCTTGAAAGAGCGGCTGGTGGATTTGAACTGCTGACTTTTTGGATAGCAGCCAAGCTCTTACAATATAGGTAAATTCCTAAATCACGACTTAATTACCTATGCCCAAATCCTGTTACTAGTACTTTCTTCTTCATTATGAAAAGAAAGATGCAGAGGTTTAAATAAAGTTCATTCACCCACCAAAACTTCTATTGAAGATAGATATACTGAAATACTTTTTAAGTCAATAATAAAACCACCTTCCAAAAATACAAATGGAAGGTGATCTAAACGTAATTAACAAATAAAAAAGGAGGGGGATACCTAGAAACAGATGAAGCATGCTATATGTAAAGCTGATGAAATAATTAAAAGGCTTTATGGAACTCACATCATTTACTTTAGCACAGTCTTCACTTTTTATACAATTTCAACCCTTTGGCAAAGGTGCATGAACAACTTAGTTTACCCTTGTCATGTCACCATGGAAACCACCTATACGTACCAATCACTGAATCTCATGAATGAACAATAAATAGAAGAAGTCTTAATAATGATATTCTCTGGACAAATTGAAAAGTGGTACAATGAGATCTCACTGTATACTTTGATTTTTTTGATAAATTCATACATAAAATATTTCACAAATTTGTATTAAGAGAGTACATGGTACAGTGAAAAAAAGGCACTGGCTCAATTTTCAGAACTTACTTCATTTCTCTGAGCCTCAGTTTCCTCATATCTCAAATAAAATATATCTAAAGTTGTTTTCAGCTCCAAATTCTCTAATTCTTTTATTTTAAGTGCACCAAGGGAATTAACCATTATTGTGAGTCACATTCAGATGTCTTCTTTTGCAAAGAATTGGTATAGAAAGAGGGAGAAAAATCGATTACTCTGAAAATAAGCATAAAACTGATTTTTAAAAAATTTAAACAATATTTTTGGCATATAAATTTCTAATTGTTAAGCTTTTCATATAATTGTTAACTCTGAATGAAACTTAAAATAATCAAATCATAGAATACACCACTCTAACCATAGAAGTTTCAGGAAGTTACTCAAAACAGTACTGGGGATGATTAGAGACCTCCTACCTCCTTTTCTTAAGGAGGTCCCTTTTCCACCAGCCCAATTTAGAATAGCTCATTAAACATCAAGGATATATTTTTATCAGCTGCTTAGTCTTATTTCTTAAGTTTCAGATAAATAAATAACTAAAATTGCAGCAAACTCCATTCTGCTCTATTGTAATGGCCTTTGCTTAATTTGCTGAGATGGTGATGGCTGAATTCTCAGAAACTTCAGAATGACTTCTTTAGCTATCTTCGGTTCAATAAAATAAGGAATCGTCTTTTTTTTTTTTAATGGGAATAATTTTTTTTTTCCTAGAAAAAATATCCAGATTAATTCCTATGTTATACGTAACACCTACATTCTAATAAGTGCAAACAATTTATTCTTCTCAAGCAGAGAAAAATAAGATGTTAAGAGCAAACCTCTGTCACTATAAGCACGGTGTCAGGAACTCTGCTCATCACTTGAAAGCATCACCTAATTTATACTTACAATAATCCTGTGAAGTACAAATTATTATCATCCATATTTTACATTTCAGGAAAGGTTAACTAGTTTACTCAAGATATCAGCATGAATGCAAGACTCACAATCAAGCCTTCCTGCCTTCAAAGCCTGTGCACATGAAATCTCTGGTCTAACTGTGTGCAAAACATTTATAAAAATTGCAAATATAAAATGAAATTACAATCAGTGGACATATCATAAAGGAAAAAGTAATTGACCATATAACTTTTTGCAATTATGAAAAGAATATTTTCCTGTTTTGACTTCTAACTGCTTAGAATATAGGAAAGCTATTGATTTTTGTGTATTTATCTCATATCTGCCCACTTGACCCCATTCTCAGGAGCCCTGGTACAGTGGTTAAGCACTCAGCTGCTAACCGAAAGGTTGGCAGTTCAAATCCACCACCTTCTTCAAGGGAGAACTATGTGGCAGTCTGCTTCCATAACGATCACAGTCTTGGAAACCCATGGGGCAGTTCTACTCTGTCTTATAGTGTCCCTACGAATCAGAATCGACTTGATGGCACACAACAACAACCCCATTTTCATTTAAATTTAAGGATATGCAAACAAATCATTAAAAAAAAAGTTTTATCTGTACAATTTCAAAGTTTATATGGTGCATTCATTTATTTTAAAAAAGTTTCCTCCAATCGTATTTATAGTTTTTATTAGAAATGACCAGAAAATTATACCAATTGTCTTTTTTAGTATCTAATGATAAAATCTATTGATATTATAAACTATTTTTATCAGTTTCTTTATAATAAGTCATCGTTATATCTCTGAAAAAAATTTAATATTATATACATGTATAGATATGCTATTTTTATATACATGCTGGATTCTGTTTAAAAACATTTTATGCAGGTTTTTTTCATTTAAATTCAGAAATGAGATAGATCAGTATTGACCCTTTTTAGAATTATTTTTAAGTATCCTGCATTTTTAATATTAAAATTATGGTTCTTCAATATTATTGAGGAGTTCTCCATCTTTTTCTGTAGTCAAAATTGTTTACGTATTATTGCAATTAGCTATTCTTTATATGTCAGATAATATTCAGCTACGCACCTACCTGTTCCGATGTTTTTTCCATAACTGGTCTTTAAACACCTTTCTGAACATATTATGGCTTATTCCAGTTTTCCATTTCCTCTTGAATAAATTTTGGTAATTTAAATTTTCCTCAGAACTCATTCCCTTCTTCTAGGTTTTCACCTTTCATTGGAAAGAGTTGAATGTAAGATTCTATTGTGCTTCTTTTAATCTCTCTTTTTTTCTGGGGTTATTTCTGCTTTCTCATTCATAATCATATATGTTCCTGTTCTTCACATTTCTCTTAATGACAGTCTTCAGGAAATTTCATTGGCCATTTCAAAGAGGAATAAAATTATAAATTTATTTAAGCCTTTATATGTTTGTATTCTGTCAGTAATTCTAGTTTTTGTTGTTACTAAATTCTGTCTTCCTAATTTCTTTTGATGTTCTTTTTTTAATTTTTAGTGTGAGTACGTCTTCTTTTTTCTTTTTCTTTAATAAAAAAGGTGTTTAAACTAAAATTCTATATTGAACACACCATTTACTGCAGACTGTATGTTTTATTATAAAAGAGCTTCTTTTTTCATTAACTCATATGCACTTTGTAACTTTCCTTTGGGTCCAAGAGTTATCCAAGGGTGTTTCTTAATTTCTTAATAAAGTCGCTTAATAAAGTGTTTAGTTCCCTAATAAACTTTATTACCAGAATGTTGCCTATTAAAATCATCACTATTTCGAATTTATAAAAAGTGGAAGAGTCTTTTTTAAGAACTCAACTTTCTAAGATGAATCCCTTCTTATTTACAATTTCATGATTCCCATAATGTAAAATTACTCTAAAAGGAATCTTGCCTTTCAGCGTTGTAAAATAAATGGGCAACAATCATTTATTTCATTATTAAATGAGAGAAAGTTCTGTTGGCTAAGCTTAAATATTTATCAATGGTAAACTCCTAATGCCATTTTTCTTCTGACAATGAATGAATTTTATCCAGAATTCTTTAACTTCTGAATTTTATTTCATCTCTTATCCATTCTTGCCAGGAACTGCTGGACAGCTAAGAACATGCTGCATCACTGAACACTGCTATGAATTTTATTCAATTCATAAAGTTGTTCATGTGTTTGATACAATCTGAGCTTGGTTTAGTTTTCTCCCTAAGTAACATCTTTTGCATTAAATGCGTAGTATGAAATTTATAGCTGCTATTTCCTCATCTTTCTTTTCTTATTTACATGTCCTCCATTGATCACCAGTCACATCAATGCTTTCATTAAGGTTTCATTTCCAGGGTTATCAATGTTAGGTTAATATTAAGATGTTTGCCTCAAAAACCATATTTTTAAGAGAATATATATATACACACAAATACACATGCATGTGTGCACACACACACAAACACACATAGATACAAGTTAGAGTAGGAACACTGAGAGGAAAAAGAAACCACTTAGGAGACATTAGAGGAAAATTAAGACAAGTTACACCTGTGTGAAATTCAGGAAGGGTTATAACAGACTCCTACATTAAGTGGACAAACGTGGATTAGCTAGTGTACTAACCTCACTTTGGGTAATTTTTTCTTTTAATATACTGATTTTATCAGACAAAAGAAATTTTAGCTAATTTCATGAAAGATATATTAAAACCACAGTTATTTATTTTAATATTATATGTTACTAAGTTCACATGCATTCTTAGATTAGCCATGTACAAAAACAAAATAGAAATATATGAAAATTTTAAGAAATAAGAGGAAATGAAGAGGCGAAGCCAAGATGGCGGAATAGACAGACGCTTCCATCAAGCCCTCTTTACAACAAAGACCAGGAAAAAAAAGTGAAAGGAGTATATTTGTGACAAGCTGGGAGCCCTGAGCATCAAAGGCAGGCTTAGACAACGAACTGAGGGGCAGAGGGAGGAATAAGCCGTTTAGAAGCAGAGAAGAGTTGCAGGACCTGAATCGAGGGGAGCCCTCAGGCACCATTCCCGGAGCGGCTGTGGCGTGCTGGTACTAGCGTTCAGCTGCAGTTTTCTCAGGGAGAAGCAGCCAGCCACACAGCCCACTCACATATCTGGAACCTGGGGAGAACTGTGTGCTCTCGGCAAAAGCTAAGTACTTACGTATATTTTACACGCCCCCCCCAACCCCAAGCCGGCCTCAGCGGCTGAATCCATGGGCCTGAGATAGACCCTGGTGAACACCTAGAGCCATCCTCGCAGCCTTGGGGAAGGAAAAAATTTGCTACTGGGGGAAAAGATAATTTGCTAGCTCCATTAAACGGGGGAGCTCAGGTTAGAAGCAGCTCCTGTCCAGGCATAAGCCGTCTGTGGACCTTGAGCACCTTTCTCTTCTGCATGGACCTGTGTGGGCCTATTTCAGAAGAATAGGCCCTTGTAGGCAAACTCCAACAATTTTAGCTGTGCGGTGGAGAGGTGGGTGTTTGACATTTGACATTGCTTTGCCTGTTAAACAAGGTCCTCACCTACCCACATCAGGGACCTAAGGACTGGTAGCTCCACTCAGGTCACCCAGCCACCCGCAACAGGGGTCCAAAGATAACTGGTACCTCCCAGTCCTTACAACCAAAAACTTTGGGTGCCCACGGTCCCTCTGCAGAACCCACCCTCCAGCACACTCTAGGGAACAGAGACACGTTTTCCTCAGAGACACTTGGGGGTCGGTTCTCAGCTCCCCACCTTGTTTAGAGCATGACCCCCTGCTGCAATCAGATACCGGTATATATGCCAATCACCCCTGCCCCTCTAAGACTGTAGGACAGAGCCTATAGCACACACGTGATATAAGCTACCTAGAAAACTGGGCTGAATTCATACAAGAAAACTGAAGGGACTCCTAGACTAATATACCTGATAACAGCTCTAGCCAGCTGGGGACAGGACACCAGAGTTTCAAAGGCAAAAATAATCATGTTAGCTCACTCAAGCAACCCATAGCGGTATACCAAAACAAAACAAGCAGCTACGACACAGTAAGCAAGCATAAACTAATACAGTAACTTCTAGATGGCTTGGAGACAACAGTCAATACCAAAAACATAAAGACAAATGGTACAACCTCTTTGGAAATCGATTTGGCGCTTCCTTAAAAAGTTAGAAATAGAACTATCATACGATCCAGCAATCCCACTCCTTGGAATATATCCTAGAGAAATAAGAGCCTTTAAACGAACAAATATATGCACACCCATGTTTATTGCATCACTGTTTACAATAGCAAAAAACATGGAAGCAACCAAGGTGCCTATTAACGGATGAATGGATAAATAAATTATGGTATATTCACACAATGGAATACTACACATCGATAAAGAACAGTGAGGAATCTGTGAAACATTTCATAACATGGAGGAACCTGGAAGGCATTATGCTGAGTGAAATTAGTCAGTTGCAAAAGGACAAATATTGTATAAGACCACTATTATAAGAACTTGAGAAATAGTTTAAACTGAGAAGAAAACATTCTTTCATGGTTACGAGGCAGGGAGGGAGGGATGGTGGGAGAGGGGTATTCACAAATTAGATAGTAGATAAGAACTACTTTAGGTGAAGGGAAAGACAGCACACAATACAGGGGAGGTCAGCACAATTGGACTAAACCAAAAGCAAAGAAGTTTCCTGAATAAACTGAATGCCTTGAAGGCCAGCGTAGCAGGGGCAGGGGTCTGGGGACCACGGTTTCAGGAGACATCTAAGTCAATTGGCATAATAAAATCTATTAAGAAAACATACTGCATCCCACTTTGAAGAGTGGCGTCTGGGGTCTTAAACGCTAGCAAGCAGCCATCTAAGATGCATCAATTGGTCTCAACTCACCTGGATCAAAGGAGAATGAAGAACACCAAGGACACAAGGTGATTATGAGCCCAAGAGACAGAAAGGGCCACATGAACCAGTGACTACATCATCCTAAGACCAGAAGAGCTAGATGGTGCCCGGCTACCACCAATGACTGCCCTGACAGGGAACACAACAGAGAACCCCTGAGGGAGTAGGAGAGCAGTGGGATGCAGACCCCAAATTCTCATAAGACCAGACTTAATGGTCTGACTGAGACTAGAGGGACCCCAGTGGTCATGGCCCCCAGACCTTCTGTTGGCCCAGGACAGGAACCATTCCCGAAGCCAACTCTTCAGACATGGATTGGACTGGACAACGGGTTGGAGAGGGATGCTGGTGAGGATCGAGCTTCTTGGATTAGGTGGACACTGGAGACTATGTTGGCATCTCCTGCCTGGAAGGGAGATCAGAGGGTGGAGGTGGTTACAAGCTGGCAAAAAGGACACGAAAAGAGACAGTGGAGGGAGAGAGCAGGTCTCATTAGGGGGAAGAGTAATTGGAGTGTGTAACAAGGTTTATATGGGTTTTTGTGTGAGAGACTGGCTTGATTTGTAAACTTTCACTTAAAGCACAAGAAAAATTATTTTTTAAAAAAGGGGAAATAAAAATGTAATAATGTGCTAGCTTATTTCTAGAATTCAACCATATACTTGCACTGACTTATACAACATAGGTTTACGCCTTACATGAGTCTGAATATATGGCCATCAAAAAGGGAAACTATGTTTAGTAAACATTTATATTATACTAGCCACTATGTTTTAAATAACTTGTTCAATTTAAGTCTTATGATAAGGATTAAATGTATTTGTATATAAGCTGAAGTAAGAACCCTGAGGCTAGCAGAAGTTCACTCAGCTATTAGCCTGTCTGTCAGAACTACAGAAACCCTGGCGGTGTACTGGTTAAGTACTATGGCTGCTAACCAAAAGGTCAGCAGTTCAAATCCACCAGGTGCTTCTTGGAAACTCTATGGGGCAGTTCTACTCTGTCTTATAGGGTCAACTATGAGTCGGAATCGATTAGACAGCAGTGGGTTTTGGTCAGAACTATATTTCAGACCAAATTCAAGCCCCAGAGTATCTCCTAAACCAGTCGTTCTCAAGCTATTTGTGTTGAAAGAAATGGCTTTGGAATTAGTAACAGGCAGAGGCTGGAAGCATTTTAAGGAGTATTATGGGAAAATCATAGATTGCCTTTAACAAACTTAAAAACATAGACATTAAAGACTCTGGCAGTGAGGACTCAGAAGGAAGTAAGGCATAGTAGAAAAAATTCACATCACCTTAGAGAATACCTAAACCATCATAAACAGACTCTTGGTAGACATATAGATGTTAAAGAAGCTGCTGTTGAGGGCTCAGAAGAACTGAAGAACATGTATTTGAAACTGGAGGAAAGGTAATTTTTATTATATTGTGACAGGAAATTTAGCTGGATTGGGCCCTTAGTTTTTATAGAAAGCATAATTGTAAGCAATGAACTCTTACATTTAGCTGAAGCGATTGCCAAGCAAAGCATTGAAGATATGGCCTGGTTTCTTCTTCCTGCTTATAGCAAAATGTGAGAAGAAGGAGATAAATTGAGGGAAAAACTGTTAGGCTAAAAGGAAGTATGACTTGACGATTTGGGAAATTCTCATGTTATCCAGATTACAGAAGACACTAATATTAGGAGAGTCACTATCAGGAAAGCATGGTCTGGAGATAAAGCCAAGTTTGTGGCTGGACAATCTCTTGTTAGTGCCTAGTTTAGAAAGATAAAAAGCTCAATGTACTTAGTCACAAGGAGGGCTCTTTGAAAAAGAATAGATCTGTGACTCATGGATTCCCTGAACCATTTCAGCAAAAATAAAAAATGGAGAGAGGGTTATCTAGGAAAGATCTGTGTAGGAGAAGCCTTATTTCTAATGGAATGTATCCGTGAAACATACACAGGAGACCCACAAGATTTCTGAGAATGCTGTATCAGCAGAAACGTTGCCAGTTTGGGCTGAAAAGGAAAAGAAGAGATGAAATGAAAACTGATGAACTCACAAAATTCTACAGGCAGTAAATGAGCTCATAAAAATACTCTGCTGCAAACACATGCCACCATCCATGAAAAAGGAATAACGGCTCTGGAAGTGCAGCACTGGACACAGACTCAAGTGGAGACTCAAGCCACAGAGGATGATTCTCATGCCTTGAACTAATGAAGTTTACTTAGCTGGATTTCTAAATTGCTTGGGACAGATAGCCTCCTTTTTTCTTCCATTTTCTCCCCTCTTGAATACCTATAATTATTATCCTATGTCTGTCCCACTATTCATTTTTGGAGCAGAATATTTATTTTCTATTTATCACATGTACACAGATGGAGAGGAATTGCCCCAGGATGGATTATATCTGGAGCCTCACCCATTCCCAATTCAGATGATTTGGATGATGATATTTGAGACTTCTGAGCTAATAAGACATAGATAACTTTTTGGATTTGAGTTGACACTATAGTGGTTTGAGACTTTTAGAGACCTTAGAATGAAGTGAATGTATTTTGCATGTGAGACAGACATGAATCTTTGGGTGGGAGAGGGCATAACATTGTAGGCTAAATAATGGCCATCCAAAGATGTCACATCCAAATCCCTGAAAATTTAAAGCAGGAGCTTTTCAGATGTGATTAGGTTAAGCATCGTGGAATGAGGAGATAATTCTGAATTACCTGGATGGGCCCTATGCAATCACAAGAGTCCTTATAATAAGGAGGCAAGGAGGAGCCAATGTCAGAGAGGAGATGTGACAATGGAAAAAGAGGCCAGAGAGAGTGATTTGAAGATGCTCTATTGCTGCCTTTGAAGACAGACAAAAGGCCACAAGCCCAGAAATACAGGTAGCCTCCAGAAGTTGGAAAAAAACAAGGAAACGTTCTCTACCCTAAAACATTCAGAAGAGATACAATACTGTCAACATCTTCATATTAGGATTTGTGATCTCCAGAACTCTAGCATAACAAATTTTTCTTTTTTAAGCCACTAGATGTTGTGACCCAACCAGTGGTAACACAGAAGAAAAAGCCTGGCAATCTGCTTCCATTAAGATTACAGCCAAGGAAACCTTATAGAGCAGTTCTACTCTGTAACACACGGGGTCACCATGAGTCAGAATGGACCTGACAGCAACTAACCACAACAATAAGCCACTAAGTTAGTGGTAATGTGCTATAGCGGCAATAGGAGACAAATGCAAAGAGCTTCTACTTAGTTTGGTTTTATAATCCTCTGCAGATACACCATATAATGTGGAATTTTTATGTGCCAAATTTTCAGAATTAACATAGCAAAGAATATACTTCACGAGACACTGAAAATTAACTTTTAAAATATAAATATCCTGAGGATATTTTTTTCTGTTGACAGCCATCTCGTGGAAATGTGGCAACTGTGACAATACCAAAGTAGAACGTCTCCTCATTCCAACAGGATGAATTCTGCTTTGTAAACTGAAGGTAGTGTAATTCAATAAATATACTTTGCTCTTAAATATTCAATAGAGCTCTTCCTAACAGTGCATTAGCATCTGAAAGTGAGTGAGGAATGGTTTATTTAGACGTTGAATCCATTACTGCAAATGAGGGCCCCCTTCACTAAGGCCCCTCTCTTCAATTATCTCATCAACTTAATTTTGAAAATCATACAGATGATTTTTAAAAGGCATCAACTCTTAAAGAGCAATGAAACTGTCCATAGTTCAGGAAGCAAAACATACTCAGTAATCAGCATATGGCATGATTATTTCCCTTTTAAGGATTTCTAAATTCTCTTGGAGAGTCATGATATACTCACGATAAAAACATAAAGAAACATAAAACCAAAAACCAAACCCAGTGCCGTCGAGTTGATTCCGACTCATAGCGACCCTATAGGACAGAGTAGAACTGCCCCATAGAGTTTCCAAGGAGCGCCTGGTGGATTCAAACTGCCAACCCTTTGGTTAGCACTTAACCATTACGCCACCAGGGTTTCCTAAAGAAACATATAAAGATAGAAACATACAAAGAAAGGATAAAACATACAAAGAAGTTTTCAAAGCCTTCTTTACCTGTGTAACAAGTGGTTCCAGCAGCCTCTCCACTGTTAAAGTCCTGATTTCCAAACTTTTGGGGTCCCATTTCAAAATGATAGGTGAAGTTGCCGAAGTCATGCTCCCTATGGACACACATTATAAGTTAGAAATAGTCATCGCTAAAATAAACTGTTACTTTGGGGGCACAAAATGAATAAGCCACTGAAATTTAGAACAGGAGATTATCTGTCTGGCCCAACCTCAGAAGTCTGAGATGAGGAAACCTAAACCAGAACTGGGCAAGGTGGCAACGTCAGTGTCAGATGAAAAAGCAAGGGCTCACTCCTGAGAGTGCCTGTACGTATTACAAAACCTCCTGGAACCCATTTGTCACTACAATATTTAATTCACCCAACATACAGTAAGAACACCCATCTGCTATAGGCTAAGAAAGACCCTGCTCTCCTGTAGCTTATAACTTAAAAGTAGAAATGGCCAAATCAGCCAACAATTATGCCTCAGCGTGAAACACGGTGTGATCAAAGAATATAGGGAGGGCTATGTGGGTTTTTTTTTTTTTTTTTTTAATGTGGTTAAGGGAAACCCTGGTGGTGTAGTGGTTAAGTGCTATGGCTGCTAACCAAAAGGTCGGTAGTTTGAATCCGCTAGGTGTTCCTTAGAAACTCTATGGGGCAGTTCTACTCTGTCCTATAGGGTCTCTATGAGTCAGAATCAACTCAGTGGCAGTGGTTAGTGGGTATATGGTTAAGAGCTTGGCTGCTAACTAAAAGGTTGGCAGTTCGAATCTACCAACCACTCCTTGGAAACCCTATGGGGCAGTTCTTTTCTATCCTATAGGGTTGCTATGAGTTGGAATAGGCTTGACGGCAACGGGTTTGTTTATTTGTTTTTAATGGGGGAACTGGGAGCCCTGGTGGAGCAGTGGTTAAAGTGCTAGGCTGCTAACCAAAAGGTCACCAGTTCAAACCCAGCAGCTGCCCTACAGCAATGTGCTTTCTAAAGCTTACGGCTTTAGAAACCCTATGGGGCAGTTCTACTCTGTCCTATAGGGTTGACTATGAGTCCGAATTGACTGGATGGCAATGGGTTTGGCTTTTTTTGTTGTTGTTATGGGGAACTAAGGAGCCCTGATGGTGCTGTAGCTAAAGTGCTCCATTGTTAACCAAAAGGTCAGCAGTTTGAACCCACCAGCTGCTCCGAGAGAGAAAGATGTGGCAGTTCTACTCTGTCCTATAGGGTCCACTATGAGTTGGAATACACTTGATGGCAGTCGGTTGAGAGAACTGAGAAAAGGAAACTAGTCAGGCTGGGGTGGCCAGCAAAGGCTGCCAAGAAACATCATAAATCCATCACGTTCACCAGATGAAGGCTACTTTGTTTTCTCCACATCGTACCACTGAGGATATCATATACCCTGTGGCAGCAGAGTCTAGTTCTCTTAAATAGCAGACATCTTACAAAATGAGTGCCGAGGGTTCTGAAAATTAGCTTGCTGCTATTTACATGCTGTCTGATTACTCACTGCATTTACATTCTCTTCCCATAAAATCAGAGCCTGAGAAGGTTATTGGTCTCATTTGAAAGCAAACCTCTCTCACCTAAAACCCACTGACACATAGGTAACATATCAAGCTCAAAATATGGTCCTGGCCCCAAGAGAATAAATTATACATTCTCTCAGGGGTGTGTTTCTCACCGAGAAATTGACTGCTATTTGCTGAATATATTTTGACGTTTAACCACTGGACAAGCTGAATCTGAATCATCTGTCTTAACACCACCATAAATCAAACTGCTCATGGCTGTTCACTTCTTTCAAATCAATGTCCCCACTCAATTCCATCCTTATTAATCAATGATTATTTCTATTGTAATTAACACAAGAAAGAAGCCCCATCACAATAGGCACTAGTAGAAATATGCCTCTTTACTGTCTTCCTACAGCTAATTCTTTGCAAATAGACCAAGCAATTTGCTTTAGGGGAAAAAAAAAAAAAGGTGAAGACACAGTGTGCTGGTATTTTAACTCTCTCCAAATGCCGCGTTTTAAATAAACTGAGTATAGCATCCAACCATACAGACCAATTTAGATTTGGGTTCCTTCACAATAGTTGGCACTGGTATGTTGCCTGTCCTCCAGAAACCTAAAAACACTGTACACATTTCCCATTCACACTACCAACTGCCACATCGCAGCTGTGACACAGGCGCAGTTGGGTTGCTGGGCAGCACACCTTCCGGGCTGTGAAAGGACAGCAATGCCAAATACGCCCTACACAGACTGGGGCACCTTCATCTCCGCTGGGGCCAGGCTGACCTAAGTAATCTTTGTCTAGTATGTATGACACAGAACTGATGTCGCCAGGAGTGTGGGAGGGTGTGGACAGTACCCCCTGACACTGGCAGAGGGGGTGACATCAAAATGACCCCAGGGTCTGCTGCTGAGGCTGCAGCAGGCTGGCTGGCACTGCCTGAGGAGGGGTTGTCAAGGCAGTGCTGTCATGAGGGTTGGTGTCACCCATCACCCAGTGCTGTAACTCATCATTCCCCTCCCCACCCTACCCCCTAGTCACCCGCCAGTCAGGGTGCAGGCTGCCTCTGCCTTGGTCAATGGGAGAGGGGAGGAGCTACAGGGAGCCACGGGGGTGGGGCCAGGAGGCGCTGCACCCTGGGAGGGGGCAGGACAGGGGCAGGCCACTCTGCCCACAGGGGCAGGGAGAGGGAGGGTGACACCATGACTTACTGCATTGGGTGACACCAACCCTAGCGACACCACTGTGACAGTTATTGCAAGTTTTGGGGAGAAGTTCCCTGAGAATGGCTTTCAAGCTCCAAGAGAAAAATGAGTGGTATACTAATCATGAACAAGGAAGTTGAATAATTAGTACCGTGAGTTGCCAGTCAAGTCTATTCCCGTCGGTTTCAGAGTAGCACTGCTCCATAGGGTTTTCATGGTTGTGACCTTTCAGATGCAGATTGCCAGGCCTTTTTCCGGAGACACCTCTGGGTAGGTTCAAACTGCCAACCTTTCGGTTAGGAGTCAAATGCTTAACCATTTGCTCCACTCAGGAAATGGGATAACTAGCAGTGTAGTCATTTTAATATGACAATGAAAAGGTACTGGTAAGACCATGTAGTCAACTTCCATTATAACAAGGGTACGCTTTTGCACATGAGCTGGTAATGCCAGGAAGGCACACACAATCTTTTGCAGATGTTCCAATGCATAAGTTTAAAAAAATAAAAAAACCCTGGGGTTTAAAAAAAAACAAACAAAACTGGTGTAGCCATATCAGAGACACTAATCTAGCAGGCATTGCCCAGAGATGGAGGTTGGGGCACCCCTTGAACAAAGACCTCCAGTTGACAGTGAGTCAAGAAGCAGAGTTAGACAAATTCTTGAGTCCTGAAGGCCACAGAGGACTTCTAAATCTAAAACTGAAAGGGCAAGAGTTACCAGACAAATTACTCAACTTAATTTACTCCTTTGGGAATCAATCTTTTCAGCCACTTCTTGTGACACAGGTAAAATCGAAGAGCACAAGGCAAGGAAAGGTTACATGGAATTAATTTGTTGAAGGGAAAATCTAGACACAGAAACTTTAAATGCTCTTCTCCCAGTGTGCTGTTTTTGTTACAGCTGGACCACGTAAACCAGGAATTCTGTAGTCACCGGTTACCTTTTCACTGTTTAGTTCAATGCCCAAATTAGCTAAAAGGGGTGGGGCATTGCAAAACCCCCACCTTTAAACCCAAGATGTTGGTATCTAAGATTTCCATTGAACTGCCTCAGAGGAGCATCTTAACTTTAGGTCAGCTACTAAGCATAGACAGGAGGCGGTAAGAAGTTTCTCTGGTTGCAATTCACTTGAACTAGTGTAATCCTTGCAATCTGCTGTTTCTAGAACAAGTGTTTTTTGTCCTACTATTTTGGGCACACTCAATTGCTTTCTACTGTTTGAACTAGATCCTGTATCTGAAATACTTCCTTGTTAAAGCCCTCAGTAAATTAAATTTGCATAAAAACAGAAAAAAAATACATTCCATTCCAGGCTAGTGATCATGGTCACAGACATCCAGGTGCACCTGTTCATGATCTCTGTGTTAGGGGGCTCTGGAGGCTGAAGACACCTGATTAATCAGTACTCCACCAGGTATCAGGCCACTCCTGGTCACCTCCCCACCAAGTCACTCACTTCCTCTACGTTGTTTTTCAGACCCTCCAGGAAGCCCCGGAAGAGACCAGATCTAACCAGCTCAGAGCAGCGTGACATGCGCAGAGCAGACCACGATGTCCGACAAAGGACCCTGGGCTGCCACACATGCGCAATAACGCGAGAGAACTTAAGGAACCAAAAGACTCATGTCACGGAACCAAAATCGCCGGAAATGCATCACTGACAATAGTCAAGCCCATTTCAAAAGAGTTTGGTCCGTCGGCCACTTCCGTGCTGAGTCTTAGCCCGGCCTTGTAATAAATAATCAGTAGAAACTATGAATAGGTAAAACCTCTGATCCTGCCTACTGTTTCCCTCCACCCCTAAATGAATATGTATAAGTATAAATTGTAGATTGCTTGCGTAGATCAGGGAACTCAATTTGAGGTCGATACCTCTGAATCCTCGCTTGCTAGCCTGCGAAATAAACTCTTTCTTCCTCTCAAAACCAGCGTCTCACAGTTTGGCTTCCTGCACGCTGGGCACGGACCCATTGGTCCGGTTTCATTTGCATCCAGTGTTCTAGTAAGAATGAATGAGGACATTCTTGTTTCTCAGAAAAAATCATGCAGGTGACCTCTGAACCAAAGAAAGGAGGCAATGGTAGTCAGTAGATAGGAATGACAACTTGGTATATAGCCCCCCCCACACACACACAAAACAGCCTTACTGTCTCTTGTTATTTACAATTCTCCCAACCTAGAAAGTCACCTCACTGTCCCTTCAATATTTATAAATTATGATGGTCAAAGAAAACATATAGGCTTTTCATAAGTATGGTAGATTGGATGACTGTGTGGTAAATAATTCCTCCTCCACCCTGCCCCCGATTGCCCACCTCCATGGGAAGAGAATATTTTCTGACCACACTGATATTGAGCTTTGGCCAATGGAATGTTTAGGAGATACGATGGGAGGAAAGTTGTGAAATGTGCTCACCTGGTTGGGCTTCACCTTCTTGTTCTTCCACCATAAAAGCTGCCTATAGCCCACTGGTCAAAAAAGGAAGACAGAGGGAACAAACTTGAATGGAGCCTGCAGCTGACCTTAGTGCACACAAGCAAAGCCTGCTTACCCAACCTAACCATAGACCCACGATCAAGAAACAAATGCTTGCTGTTTTCATGCCATTGTGCTTTTGCCATTGTTGCCAATTAGACTTTTGTTTGATTGCAGCCCTACAACCATAAACTTTGTGATGCTGGACAAATTACCTACTGCTTAGGAGCCCTAGTTTCTGCTAATGAATAATTAGGATAATTAATATCGTAAGAATTAAATAACATAATGGATAGAAAGCATACTAACATTTCAGGAATTATTTTTTGTTACCCTTATTATTATTTCCCCATATCTAAATATCATTTTTGTAATTATTTCTAGGAGGAATAAGAAGGCATTCAGAAAAAACAGAGATTTACGGTCCCCTGTATGGAACAACCCAACTGTGGCTGAAACGAGAATACAAGAGAAAAAATCACCTGTGTAGTCATCCAGCTCTTATTTTTCTAAGGATGGAATGATATATCTGTCTCAATTCCACACTACACCTTTGTGCACTTAGCGCGTTCAATGCAGTCTATTCTGCCCACAGTCTATTTTGCCTATATAAAGCAAATACACTTCTAAATAAATTCAAAGAAAAAAATAATACTTTAGTTGCCTTTGGTAGGGAGACTTGGAATGCCCACTAGACACAGGGAAAGTCAAAAACAAGGGTTGCAAATAATAAAAGACAGTAGGGGATGTCTTCTTTCATACATACACCGATTTTACAAGACCAGCAGCAAACTCTTCCCAATTTATTTAATCCCTGGGAAGATTTTCTTCTTGAAAAATCTCAAATTGAGTATCTGTGAAAGGTGGTATCATGGCCCACACTATAACATCCTAGATAACTTCAGAATCTCTCTGCGGTGGTCCCAGGGTACCAGGAACTATTTGTCACTCATAGCAGACTAAGCAACGCCTGAAAAAAAGACAAGTCTGAATGAAACAAGCTCCCTCATGACCAGCCAAGGGTCAAGTGTCTTCTTTCCTTGGGCAGCGTCCTGGTAAATGGAAAATGTTTTGAGTTGCCTACCCCATGGATTGCCCTTAAATGGAAAATATATTCCTGCAGTGCATAATTCAATGCAGAATTTCCTATTTCCAGATCAACCCAGGAAATGTCTTTAGAACCCTCTGCTGCAGGTTCCTGGTTCTCACCATTCTTTCTACCGATCTTTTGCAAAGCACTGGTCCAGGATGCTTTCTAGTTGCCCTGGGGACCAAACGTGTCTCCCCTCCACAAGACTTCAGCTTCATATTCTCTTTGACAATACCAAACGGAGCCTTGGTTGTGCAGTGGTTCAAGCGCTTGGCTGCTAACTGAAAGGTGGGAGGTTTGAACCCATTAGCCGTTCTGCAGGAGAAAGATGTGGCAGTCTGCTTCCATAAAGATTTACAGCCTTGGAAACCCTATGGGGCAGTTCTACCCTGCCCTAAAGGGTCACTGTGCGCGGGAATCTATTCAATGGCAGTGAGTTTGGTTATTTTAATAACCCCGTACATTCTATAAGTGATAGAAAATTAAGTACAAGGAGTAAAAGACTGCCATCATATTCTTCAATGCTTTATCAGATTACAGTATACCTTTAACTGATGGGCAGATTCAGAAGGAGTTCGTGACTCACAATGGTATCAATCACCTATCTCCATGCATAAGATGTTGCTCAGTTACTTAACCTGGCTAAGCTTCAGATTCAGCCTTTGTAAAACAAGAACGGTAATAAATTTATATAATTGATGGATTTGTTCTGAGAACCAGTGAACTAATTGCATATGCACACCTGATGGTTTTTCTTTGTTGTGAGTTGTCTAAATGATTATCATCTTACCCAGCTGAACCCAGGATAGGGGTGGGCGGTGGGAAAGTGGAGGTCCTACAAAACAAGATGCTTGCAAACCAAGTTTTGTTGAGAAAAGGAGAGAGACAAGATAAAGAGATTTTTATAAATTTCTTCCTTTCGAGAATCAAGCCTATAAACATTGAATCATTCTGCTTCTGCCACAAGTAATAATAATGCAGGCTAATGAGCTGGTGGAAACCCTGGTGGCATAGTGGTTAAGTGCTGTGGTGGCTAACCAAAAGGTCAGCAGTTCGGATCCACCGCGCACTCCTTGACAACCCTGGGGCAGTTCTACTCTGTCCTATAGGCTTGCTATGAGTAGGAATCAACTCGATGGCAATGGGTTTGGTTTGGTTTTAATGAGCTGGTACTGTTAATACCTCCAGGTTACAGATGGGGGAAGCTGAGGCATAAAACAGTTAAGAAACCTGTCCAAGGTCACAAATTTCAACCTAAACTGTCTGGCTTCAAAGTCTGTGCTCATAACCAGTATGCCACTGCTTTGAGAGAAGAATCTCTAGGCTTCAATTTATTCCAGCAAGGCCATGGAGCTTCTGAACCATGGAAGGAAGATATAATGGGCAGAAACCCGCTCTTTCTGGAGAATGAGAAATTGAGACAGGAGAGGGCACGAAGCAATGTAAGAGGAGGAAGACACTGATGGAATGTCCACTGATATACATGTGGAGTTCACGTGGCTACAATTCCTGGTGATGCAGAGCAGTTCCTGAGTTCGGTTTCCCTGAGCAACCCCATGGGTCCCATGTGGCAAAAACAGGATGATGAGGGTGAGGCTGGGCCACCTAGAGACAAAACAGGGCCCTGGCCAAGCCAAGACAAAGAACCATCTATGAGTTACAATGATCCCAGTGCTGGGGTAGGCAGAATTGCTGCCCTTGTGACCTTGTCCCCTGGTGTTGTGCTCATGAATATACTATATTATATGGCAAAGAGTGCTTTGAAAATGTAATTAAGTTACCAATCAGTGGAACTTAAAATTCAAAGGTTATCATAGATTATCTTAATAGGCACAATATAATCACATAAACATCTAAGAGCAGTTTTCTTCTGGCGCAGAGTAGAAGAGGAAGTCATAGGAATTCAGCAAAAGAGAATATTAGAGAGGTGCCCCAGAGCTATGAGTCAGAATCGACTCAACAGCACTGGGTTTGGTTTTTGGTTTGGCTCCAGAAGGAGAAGGCAGAGAGACTGGGTGCGTGAAAGAGACTTGACTCACTTCTACTGGAGAGAGTCACGTGGACAGCAGAAGGGATGTAAGCACCCTCTGCCGGCAAATAGCGGACCCTAGCTCATAGCTAGCAAGGAAATGGGGAACTCAGCCCAATAATCACAAACACTGAAATTTGGCCAACAGCCTGCATGAGGATAGAAATGGATTATTTCCAGAGTTTCCAAGAAGAAAAACGTCTACCAACAACTCAATTTCAGCCTTGAGCTATCCTAAGCAGAGGATCTGTTCAAGTCCTTAAAACAACTTGCGTTGTTTTAAGCTACTAGGTTTGTGGTAAATTATTTCAGACAGCAATAGAAAAGGAATACAAGTGGTTCCCAAATTTGTGTGCACATCACCATCACCTGGAGGGCTTGTTCAAACACAAACTGCTGTGACCCACCCCTTGAGTCTCGATTCAGTAGGTCTGGGATGGGGCCTAAGAGTTTGCCTGTCTAACAAGTTCCCAGACGATGCTGATGCTGCTAGTCCAGTAACTACTCTTGGAGAGCCAGTACTGTAATCACATCACAGACCACCAACATCTATGCCAGCAGGAAGATATCGGACCTGAGGACCAGTAATAATAACACTGTTGTTAATGTTATAATTATTCCTACTGCAGTTGTTATAATTTATGAAAGGTATTTATACTTTATATCTTCTTAGGGGATTCAATGACTTAAAGAAGTGATTCTCAATGGGTAAGTGGAGTGCCATATCAGAATCACGTCATTTTTCAAACCACATATTAACCAACCTTCAACCTTCCTGAAGGTTCTGGTATCTCCCCTGCTTGATCAACTTCTTTAGCCCTTCATTTGACACTTAGAGTTCCAGGATTGATGTTTGTATCTCTTTAACTTAGTTTTTTGGGTCTCTGCTGTGGAGGGATGGCATGGTGCTTCCATCTACAGTGCCATGTTCGCTCCGCCTCCTTGACTTAGAATTTTTAAAGCCAATTTAAAGAAATGTGTGATATTCACAAATGCACCCTTCCTCTGGACTTTCTAATCTGCATCTGCTGTCCTTTGTCCATACAAGTAAAGGGCTGTTCTGCTGTTCCTACCTAGGTCCAGGTTGCCCTCCGGATTAGGCATAAATGTGAACAGCAAAAAGTGTGTTGACTTTGTAACTAACTTTACACTGCTGCTAGAGAGCCCATCAGAACAAAGTGCTGCCATAGTAGTAATCACTGTTACGTATGTAAAATAACAGAGGGAGAGAGTTGTACTCCTGGGCATATGTTCACTGGGGGCAGAAGTGAAGTTCAAAAAGTCATTCTTTAATAATTTTTTTTCCAAAGAAGGAGTGTTCCTAGTAATGATTTGAAATTATTTTAGGACTATAAAAATAAGCCTTTCAAATATGTTATCTGAAATATGGTAGTAGCTCAAATTTTCTGTTGTTGATAAAGGAAGGTACTTCTAATAACCAACTACCCTATTATAAAAAGAGTTTTTTTTTTTTTCCTGGAGTTAGGAGTGCATAGGAATATGTATACATCACAGATGAGGAGTAGAAGTTGAGGAACAAAAAGAGAAAAGGTAGCTTTTTGATTATCCATCAAATACCCCTGGAGAGTAAAAGCCAGCCTGATTCCAATCAAAGTGTACTCTGCTGGTCTAACCTGTAGGGAGCAGAGCATCTTCCTAGTGGCGCCCTGTGTACAGAAATGGTCTAATGGCCTAACTATGTGAAAGTTCAGGTTCTTATTTTTCTCCCCTAACTCTGATCAACTTAATCAGTTCATTCTCTCTTACTTTGACTATAAGGAGGCAGCCTATGGCCCACCACTGTCCTCTACACGATAACCATTCAAAGCCCTCACTCAGTGAATTGAGAAGTGACCCAAGACGCAAGCTGCTGCTGTAACTCTAGGATCCAGCACCATTTTCACTTAAAATTGGAGTAACATATCATTTCTAACTCATCTTTGTTATGTGCAAAGGAAGGAGGAAAAAGGGGGTGGTATCTCTGCTACTGTTAAAGAGAAGTTATACATGTCCCTCAAGTATCACAGTATCTGCCAAGAGCTCTATTCCTGGAAAACCCATGCCTTTTAAGAAAAGACTCAAAGAAATGCTATTGAAAAAAGTATCACTCTAATAATTTGAAAAGTTTGTTTAGTAACATTTCAAGCCTGAGCATAAATGCCTACTAAAGAATATCTTAATTATATTAAGGAAACATATACTAAATGAAAATCAAATTATTAAATCTCTTCAGAGCCTCTTTATCCTTCTACTCAAATAAACGAAACTTTACCAAAAAGAAATCTGCACAGAAATCTCCACAGCCTCCAGACTTTCAGGGTGCCAACTGGAGACTAAGAGTATATTGCCTAGAGTTTGCTGATTAAAAAGACATAACCATGCCCATATCTTACATAAATGGATTTTTATACCTACAATAGCATACTAATAAATTTAAGTTCCAACTTGAGAGAAATTCACAACTCCTGGAGTATGCTAAGAGAAAGTCAGTAATTTGAAATTCAAACTGAAAGCTAGTATCTGTCAAATTCATTTCCTGGCTTTTCACTATATTCATAGTCTCATCATTTAAATTCATTTTGTAAGTATAGACAGACTCAGTCTACTCCTAAATTATGGTTTGTTTTCTATTTGGGTGTGAATATATGTGATATCTAAGGTAGGTGGTGTTTACTCTAGAAGCTGTGTTAGATTTCCAAAGTCCCAACTAAGGACTCAGTTTTTCTAAACAAAATATACTTGACCAAAGGTTAACATTGTTCTACTCCTTATTACCCTTCAAAAAAATTGCAACTCAGATTTAGGCAGTAGATTCCAAAACAGAAAATCAGAACTATTACGTATTTCAGATCACATATTTTGAGGAATTATCTTTACAACCCAAGCAGTAACTTCAAATCATTTAAAAGGAACAAGGCTTCTTTGGAAATTAATTCTCTGTCCATCTAACCTCCTGTAAATTAGAATTCCATAAGCAACAATTATATAACTTTAATATTCACCATAATCTCAATATTTCAAATTCAGATTACAGCAAAATAATCAGCAGATACTCTCTTTATCTCAAGTCTGGCTGTATAATTCAGTCCAGACTAATGATCCTAAATGTTCTTTTTGTTTAGGAAACCCTGGTGGCATAGTGGTTAAGTGCTCCAGCTGCTAACCAAGAGGTGAGCAGTTCGAATCCACCAGCCGCTCCTTGGAAACTCTACGGGGCAGTTCTACCCTATCCTATAGGGTCACTACAAGTCGACGACTCAATGGCAGTGGCTATTCTTCTTGTAGGGAACCCGAGAGACTTTAGCCCACATCCCCAAAAAGTCCCAATCCTCTTTGTAACTAGCCCAACTATCAACCTTCTGATGGATCTTACTTCTTTAACAATGCTGCAATCAGGTTTGGATCACATTACAACACACACAATCCATGTCTTTTCTCAAAGTTCCCACCTTGAACACCTTCCTACTTGTGCGCCAGTATCTCACATTTCACCTTCTCCCACAGCCCATAAATCACCATTGTACTTACCATCACTCTGCAATGTTCATGATACTCAGCAGTGTTGGGCATTTATGCAGAAGTAGCAGACGATCTTAATTTTGTTTTAACTGCCTTATTTTTACGAAACTGACATTAATTTTACAACCCCTCTAGAAACCCTGGTGGTGTAGTGGTTAAGTGCTACCACTGCAAACCAAAAGGTCGGCAGTTCGAATCCGCCAGGCACTCCTTGGAAACTCTACGGGGCAGTTATACTCTGGCCTGTAGGGTCGCTATGAGTAGGAATCAACTCGACAGCACTGGGCTTGGCTTGGGCTTGGGCTAGATTATAAACTCATGTAGGCACAAATCAAGTTTTTATTTTTCTTTTAATCACCTGTAGAAAGTCATAGAGTGTTAGGTCCTCCATAAACGCTTGGTTAAGAATGTACTTGTAAAACATGATATAAAATAGGTACATAGTTTTCTAGGGTATCGATTCTTTATCTTTTTCAATTGTGGCGCCCACTTGCTAGAGAGTAATAATTTACACCAGCTGCCCTTGAGTCAATTCTGACTCATGGTCACCCCATACGGTTAATACGCTCAGCTATGAACCAAAAGGTTGGAGGTTAGAGTCCACCCAGAGGCATCTCTGAAGAAAATCCCGGCAATCCATTCCAAAAAATCAGTTACTGTAAATCCTGTGGAGCACAGTTCTACTCTGACACACATGGGATCGCATGAGTCAGAAAAGACTCAATGGTAACTGGTTTATTACTATTATTTTGGTAACAGTTTATAAAATATTTTTCAGACATATTTTTAGATATATTCTTTGTTCATTACTTAACCAGAGACCTAAAGCAAATGACATCTTGGTATGTGTCTTAGTTATCTAGTGCTGTCATAACATAAATACCACAAGCAGATGGCTTTAAGAAAGAGAAATTTATTCTCTCGCCATCTAGTAGGCTAGAAGTCCAAATTCAGGGTGCCAGCCCCATGGGAGGGCTTTCTCTGTGTCGGCGCTGATAGAAGGTCCTTGCCATCAATCTTCCATGGTTAAGGAGCTTCTCACCACAGGGACCCCAGGTCCAAAGGACACATTCTTCTCCTGGCTCTTGTTTCTTGGTGGTATGAGGTCCCTATGTCTCTCTGCTCCCTCCTCTCTTTTACATCTCAAAAGAGATTTAAGACATGATCTAATCTTGTAGATTGAGTTCTGCCTCATTAACATAACTGCCGCTAATCCCACCTCATTAACATCATAGAGATAGGATTTACAACACTTAGGAAAATTACATCAGATGAAAAAATGGTGGTCAAACACACAATACCGGAAATCATGGACTAACCAAGTTGACACACATTTTGTGGAGACACAATTTAATCCATAACAGTATAGTTTAGAGAACATATTTTATATCCACTTTTTTTAAAGTATTTTAGAAAAATATACGGTTCCAGTACCTATCTTAACTGGATATTTTTATTTATTATGTTTTAAAATTGAGTTCCATTTTTGTTCAGGGAAAATAACTTTGGGGTTTCCTTTGGCAAATTAATTACTTGGATATTTGATTCACAGCTGAGTTCCACATGAACTGTGTAAAGGATAGCCCAAGCTCTACAAGTTGAACCACAATATATCTTAGAAAGCTTCTCTTCTCTCATTAGATCCACACTGCATTGTCTCCAGGACCATGTGAGGTCCAACCTTCTTCATGAATTCTCCCTGTTTACACAAGGCCCAGTAGCTTTTCTTTCCTCTGAATTGCATCCACACTTAGAATGACTGCCATGTAATATTTAAGTACGAATTGCCCTGGGTTGCTTCGTATTTGCTTTGTGTAAGTTTTGTCCTCTCTGATACATTCAGAGACAGGGACTCTGCAACCTTCCCAGTGGTTAGCAGCATTGGGCATTTAGTGTAAATGTTGTGAGTACTTCTGGATTTGCCTTTGGCAATTTTGTGTCTCACAATTTAAAAAAAAGTAACCATAGTTAAAATACAAAGCAATGCTCTTATGCACAAAAGGAATTTTCAACTTCAGAGCGCACCACTTTAGATGTCACTTACTTGAAAGGCAAAGCAAAAAGGTTTCTTTTCTGCCTAAGAATGCATTCCATAGTCCAGATTCATCCATTCATTCATTCGACACATCCGTACTAACCACCTACTGCGAGCAAGTCCCAGCCAGTCCCTGTGGGAAGCAGCAGCAAGGTGAATCAGACTCGCTTAATGCTCATGGTGAGAAGGGGCTTGGCTCTGACTCACACTGTAAAAGCAGGAACCATTTACCCAGAAAGCAGTGCTCAGAGAGCAAGCTCAGCTGGGGAAGGGCTTCTGCGGGGCCATTACATCCTTCTATCTCAACAGGGCGCTCCGTTCAGGCGTAGAAAGGTAATCAACAACATCTCCCAGTTTTCAATGGTAGGCCAAACCTGGCTTGTCAGAGCAACATTGAGCAGCTTGGACAACAGAGTAATGAGGACATAATCAAGATCGTTTTGAACTGTTGCCAGATAAATGCTGGCAACAAACGTGGGCAAGATTGCAAAAACATTTGAGTAACACCAGGATGCAGAGACAAGAAGGCCAAGTAATCATAATATTCAGATATGATCTTTTAAAAAGTGCAGATAATTACTTAAGAGCTGTTCTATACTGTGAGATATGATAAGAATACTTAACTAGTAATTAAGGACTTGGATTTTTTAAAACTTGTTCTAGCAGGTTGCTGTATTTTAGTGAAAAAGTCAAAGTTAAATGCACACGTATGCTGGTGACTTAAGAAATTAAGTCACAGAAACACATAAAAATAAACATAGGGAAGTAATTTATCCCTGCTTCTCACAATTTCCCATGTCTTAAAATGGCCTATTCACTTAGTCTAACACACACTGCTGTGCCTCTGACCGCAGCTACAGTACACGGAAGATAACTTTCCAGCATTGCGTTAGCCTTGCCCCTTTCAATTGATTTAAGAGACTTGACATTATAGCAGTTATATTTGCTTAGAAGTCTTACAGTAAGGATTGATATTTCAGCAGTAGTGGTAATCAGCATATATGCCCCCAGGTAAATCATCTTATTAAGCCTGTTGATAGAAAAAGTCATACGTGATAAAGAGAAACAATAACCCAGCTTTCCTTCTGGTCATCTGTAGCATTTAATTCTGTGCTTATGCGCCAAAAAGTACCTCAGGTGATATGCTTCTGTAAATACAAAACTAAAACACACCATGGTATTTCGGAAATGCAAATGAGGCTCCACAAAATCTGGACACTTCAAGGTAGTAATTCTTCTCACTTAAAAAAAATTTCCTGATATTTCTATTTCACAACAACGAAGACGGTACCAAACACTCCTGGCTAATGGTCAGAGCTGATTATCAGCATTAACAGTTTCTGTTCCTATCATCACTTCCTGGTGTGCTGGAGTAAGTGAGCATCCTCAATCACTGAGAGTGACAGGAGTGGCCAAGAAAGCAGTGCAGGAGGCAGCTACCGCATGCTGAGCGCGGATTCTGGGCGGCTGCTGTACAGGCACTTTATGTTTATTACTTAATGCTATCTTCACACTGCTGTGAGGCCAATAGGATAGTATCCCAGTTTCACAGATAAGGGCGCTAAAGTGCAAAGATGGTAAGTCACTTTCCCAAGGTTAGGGATTGTTGTTGTTGTGACTGCTCCACAGAACTGCTCCACAGGGTTTTCAAGGTTGTAACCTTTCAGAAGCAGATTGCCAGGCCTGTCTTCCAAGGTGCCCCTGGGTGTGTTTGAACTGCTAACCTTTCAGCTAGTAGTTGAGCTCTTAACCATTTGCGCCACCCTGGTTCTCCAGGTTAATGATATTCAGCCCAAATTTTTACAAAAGAAAAAAAGCCCTCTCCATCTTACCTCTCTCTTGTCATTCTACACTTCCCATCCCCATCACAACCAAGCTGAAAGGGTAGTCTATACTGCCAGTTCCGTTTCCTCACCACCCACCCAATCACCAACGCAGAACAATCTGGCTTCTGCCCTAACTCTTCCTCTGAAATTAGCCTTGCAAAGTTACACATGATCTCCTAGTTGTTAAATTCAGTGGACATCATGTGCTTTGCCAGCTTATACACTAAAACTGGAAAGATACAGAGAAGGCTGTGGTCTTTGGGCAAAGATGACAAATTCATTTAGCAGCACATATTTTTGCGGGTATGAATTCATTTTGTTATATATAGGCATATATCTGGATATAGAGAATTATATTTGCATATAGAAAAAGTCTGGAAAGATATACATCAAAAATTTAACAGTAGTTATGCTGGGCGGTGGGATGTAGGATATATTTTAAATTTTATATATATATAGTGTGTGCTCATTATATAAACAATATACATATATTCAGTTTATCTAATGAGCACATATTCCTTGTCTATATATATACGGCACTGGGTTTCTGGGTTTTATGCATATATATATATATTCCCTAAAAAAATCCAGGGTTCACTCCCTTTTCGGTTATCTACTCTTAGCAGAATTTGACAATATTGTTCTCTTTCCTAAAACCTTCTTCTATTGTTCTCTTTCCTAAAATCTTCATTTAGCTTTCATCACACCACATTCTCCTGGCCTTCCAATACATTCTTGGCATCTTCTTAGTTCTCTTTGTGGTCTCTCTTCAATACCCACACCCTTTTTGTTGCTACCTCTGAAATGTGTGGTTGACCCTCTTCTCTCCCTGCTACACACAGAGTCTCTGGGTGGTCTTATTATGTCAGTGGCTTCCATTATGCTGAAAACACCTACATCTACTTCCCCAGCCCAGATATTTTGTCTGGGTTCTATAGCCTTCTACACCCAACTGCTTATTAGCTTTCCAAACTCTTCAAATTCAACATGCTCAAAAGCAAACTCATCATCTTTCCCCAAACTTGGCCCAACTCCAGTAGTCATACATCAATAAATGATACAGCCTTCTATTCTTTTCAAGATAGAAATGTAGCAGTCATTCTTGATTCCTTTCCTTTTACCTCCTACACATCAAAAAGATCAAGTCTAGAAGATGGTATCTCTCCATATTTCACAACCATCACTTCTTTATTTCTCTATCACCACTGCATTAATCAACACCCTCATCATTTCTTCCTTACATTATGAAACGGCTCTTTTGACTGGTCATGTTGCCTTCAGTCTTGTCTCCCCCAACCCCTCCTCTATTCTGCAGCCATAGTGGTTTTCTCAAAATATAAATTACATCATATGACTTCTATTGAAAAACCTCTGATGACTCCCAATGCTTAAGGATAAAATTCAAATTATATTAACTGTCTCCTGGCTATCATTATAGCTTAATTACTCAGCACTCACCTCAACTTGCATCTTAATCTTAGCGAATCTCTAGCTGTTTTCCAAACATCTTATATTCTTTCATGCCTCTAAACCTTTGCTCATACCATTCCTTCCACAGGGAAGCTCCTTGCCTGCTTTCTTACTTAGCTTACTTTCAGTTATCCTTTGAAATCAAACTTAGGCATCTTTTATTGATCTGCTCGGGCCCACCCTTGCTTTCAGAGAACTTCACACCTCCTTCTAGTGTTCCATAAGTCACACTGTATTTTAATTGTTCATTTGTCTGTTTCACACTAGAATGTAAGATCCTTGAGGACAGGAGTGTTAAATTTAATTTTTTTTTTAATAAACACATGTGTGAAGCAGCCTTTTCCCAGTGGATGTGATATGAGGGAGGGGAAAATAGATCTCTTTAAAAATCTATCCATAAACAATTACAGGGTAATTCTTCAAAAGTCACTACAGTAAATAGAGGTGCATTCAAGAGTATTTGTTCAATCTCATAACTGACAGCTTACAGAGCTCAAAATTACAGAAGAATTCCAGGGAAAAAAATTAGAATTTGACTTAGAGTCATCCTTACTGACAGGCAAAAGGTGTTCTGAGCAGGTATTTTGTTGCAGGACTGTCATAATGCAATGAAGAAAACACTGAACACAACACAGGGAAAACCAGTTTCTGGTTATATCTCCACCTGCCAGCCACCCAAATGATTCTCAGCAAATCATCTGCTTCATGTGCAACTGTAGGGCAGCACTTTTATGAGCCCAAAAGAATAAGATGGTCTCCTGTGTTCCCTCTAGTACTAAAAAAAATTATCACAGTATTTCAGTAAGGATATTTTTTGTCAAATTGTTTTCAATTCTTATAATACAAACCAGATTAATACGCTACACATGATTATCATAGGTTTACTTAAGAGGTTTCTTAAGGACTACAGGGTAATCTTTGCTAAGCAAGTTTAAAAATTGTCTTTTACACACTATGATGGCATTGTTGACCAAGCAACTGGAGGGCAAGGGCTTTGCATTAGTTCTTCAGTGCTAGAGAGAGATAAGCTGATCAGCAAGTAAAACTTTGGCCCATTCTTCCTCCCTCTTCTCTGACCAAATACAGGCAAACATAGAATGTTCTCTTTGACTACATCAGAAACAAAGAGAAACAAATGGCCTCAAATAACATTGAAGACAGTGCAATATAATTATCATGACGATACTGCTATTCACAGACATCTCCCTCCACAAAGGTCCCGAAGTCTCTTGTTCTTCCTTGTAAACACAACCACAACTCATTCAAATATTGGGCATCCAGAAGTTTGGAGAAGGGCTGTTCCCTCACCAGACTAAGGAAAAGAATCATAATTATTCTATGTCCATTACGTGGCATCTTTTCCCTTTTCCATTTCTAGGTTTAAGTTTGGGTACGTGGCCAAACCCTGGCTAATGAGATCTGAGAGCAAGTCAGCTGCAGCTTCTGGGAAAGGTTTTGCTGGAGAATAGACAGAGATACTTTATTATCCACTGCATGCTACTGTAACCTCATGTGACAATTGACACTGCTGCATCAATCTGTAACAGTGAAGGGAAATAATGACAACAGCTGAGGATCACAATGTAGAAGGATGGAAAGCACTTTGGTCTTTTATGACAATAATACATTTGACTAGCCAACACTGAAACTACCCTGCCTTTAGAAACAACACATTCCTAGAGTTTAACCCATTTTACTTCCATGATTTCATATTATTTGCATCCAAAACACCTGATACAGCTAGTAATGATTTTTTTTTTTTTTCAAATAGCATTCCTTACAATGTGTTCAAATTGGTGGACTTGTGCTATATATGACTGATCCTCTATACCAGGAATCAGCAAGCTATGGCCTGCAGGCTAAATCTGCCCACCACCTGTTTTTGTAAATAAAGTTTTATTGGAACACAACCATGCTTATCCACATTGTCTGTGGTTGCTTTTATACTACAGTGGCAGAGTTGACCTGTTGCAACCACTTTATGTCCTGAAAAGGTCCAGACAGTAAGCCTTTTTATCTTTGCAGGCTATATCTGACCCTTTACAGAAAAAGTTTACTGGATCCTAGTCTAAACCAGTGGATGGATCTCAACTGAGGGCTATATCACCAAGGTAATAGCAGCTAAGGGACATTTGGAAAAGTATTTTTTAATATCCCAATGATTGTGAGGTACTACAGGGCCAAGGTTGTCAACTCCTGCAATATAAAAGTAGTACCACACAACAAAGGATAAAGCCTCACCCTAAATGTCAGTAGTAACCCTGGTAATATTAACTATTATCCTTAACAAAAAAAAAAAAAAAAATTTTTTTTTTTTTAACATAAGTATATGTCATTTCTTGGTCTACATGACATTTTTTAATTATGGTACAAATACACACAACCAAACATTCACCAATTCAACAGTTTCTACATGTACATTTCAATGGCATTGACTACAATCTTCATGTTGTACAACCCTTATCCCTATATTTTTCCTAATTATTCTAGCACCATTAATGTAAACTCAATGCTCCCCAAGCAAAAATCCCCCCGTTTCCTCTTCCCTTCTACCACTGGTAACCACTAATAAGCTTTGGTTTCTATAAACTTGCTTACTTCATATAAGTGAGGTCATACAGTATTTGTCCTTTTGTGACTGACTTATTTGGCTCAGCATAATGTTTTCAAGGTTCATCCACGTTGTGGCGTGTATCAGGACTTCATTTATCTTTTTGGCTGAATAATATTCCATAATATATACGTATCACATTTTGTGTATCCATTCATCTGTTGATGGACATTTAGCTTGTTTCCAGTTTTTGGCTATTGTGAAGAGTGCTGCCTTAAACACTGGTGTACAGGTTTCTGCTTCAGTTCCTGCTTTCACTTCTTTTGGGTATATACCTAGGATTGGGATTGCTGGGTCACGCGCTAGTTCCATGTTTTTGGAACCACCAAACTGGTTTTCCACAGCAGCTATACCATTTCACATTTCCACCAGCGATGGATAAGTGTTCCTGTTTCTCCACATCCTCTTCAGAACCTCTTGTTTTCCATTCTTTTTTTTTTGGTCATCAGTGCTATTCTAATAGTGGTGAGGTGGTATCTCATCATAGTTTTGAGTGACTTCACCCCAATGGTTAATGATGTTGAGCATCCTTTCATGGGCTTGTTGGCCACTGGAATATCCTCTTTGGTGAATTACCTGTTCAAATTCTTTGCCTATTTTTTGATTGATTTATTGAATTTTTTTTACATTACACCCAGTACCACAGCAACCATAGGTAGGGTGGTTTACCAGCATAGGTAAACAGCAAACCAGAAGCATAGTACTGACCACACAACTGATCTTCATTAGATATTTGTTGATTAATTAGAGAAAATATCTTTACTTGGGGGATATTTTTTTAATTAGAATTTTCTGGCTTGGGGGCTTATTTAAACCTAAACATTCCAAGTTCTGTTCTGAAATAGAAATGGGCTATGCGTGCAATTTTTTATTGATGCATATTTTATTTTATACTCATGAATTTTTAAGTGCTTTCTACTTTCCACTTTACAGAGTAATGATAATTTCATTGGAGTTCCTTTTATATGAAGCAGTATTTTATAAATAAAGATAATTATTATAATTCCTGTTTCAATAAAAAGATCTTAAGATATTTTATTGGAATGAACTAAATTAGTCTCACTGTAGAGATCTAAATTTGAAAGAAAAACGTGTGCATCTGAGACCATCACAACTGTTTTACAACTAAGAAATATATACCATTAACTATGTATTCAGCCAAAAACACATGAAAATTATGGAGGTTGAAAAATATGTGAATTGCCTATATAAAAATAATTCAAGGGATATATATACACATATATGTGTGTGTGTATACACATATATGTGTGTGTGTGTACACACAAAAAAAATTTATGCTGAATAGGTCTGAAAAAAAATTACAAGTAACCTAGAATTATTTTTTCAGTCAAGAGACTACAAAACTAATCACCAGGAAAGCCAGGCTGAGGCACTGCTTCAGAAAGGCCAGGAGGATAGAAGCATAAATGGTTCAGTCCTTTAGAAAATAACCAAACAGCACTTCAACTTTTCAGAGTTGAGCCAACTGCTTCTTCTGCTTTGCAGGGTATAAAACGTGGTAAGAGGAAGGCATTAGGATACTCTGAACTTCATATGTCACAAGCAGAATCCCAGTTTACTAAACCCTTTCATGCTCTTGGAGAGTTAAGATTTCTTGTACACTGATAGAACAAAACCACTGAAAGGATCCTAAACATGCAGGAAAGAAGTGTTAGCAGCTTCTCTGCTGTCTGAAATGGTTGTCCTGCATACATGAGATGACTCACCATGTTTAGACAGCAACCATTGCTGAGCTGCGGCTGTCCGGGAGACATACAGCGAGTGGTTCACGGCAATGGGTAACAGGAAGGTACATTCAGTTTGGAGCACAAGTATAAGTGGCCCCACCAACACAAAAGGAGTGTAAAATATCCCTCTCATGGGTGCATAGGACACTGATCCTTGAGAGCATGTAGCCGGCACAAAGATTAACCCAGGGCTACACACCCAAGCACAGAGCTATTTGGTTGAACAAACAGACAAAAGCAAAATCAGGAGTTAAACATGTAAGGCAGACAGCATCATGAGCACAGCATATGGGAGGGAAGGAAAATCTCCAAAATGACTATGCTTACAGAAAGCACTGAGAAAATATACCACCAGAGAAACTCAACCAAAACCCGTTACCATTGAGTTGATTTCAATTCATAGCAACCCTCTAGGACAGAGCAGAATTGCCCCATAGGGTTTCCAAGGCTGTAATCTTTAAGGAAGCAGGCTGTCACATCTTTCTCCTGCAGAGCAGCTGGTGGGTTTGAACCACCGACCTTTCTGTTAGCAGCTGAGCATTTAACCACTGCGCCACCAAGGCTCCTTGTAGAGAAACTCACAACTAAAGCCAAACCTGTTGCCATGGAGTTGATTCTGACTCACTGCAACCCTATAGGACACAGCAGAACTGCCCCATAGGGTTTCCAAGGTTGTAAATCTTTATGGAAGCAGACTATCACATCTTTCTCCCACAGAGCAGCTGGTGGGTTCATCGTACCGACCTCTTGATTAACAGCCAAGCACTTTAGCCACTGCAGGGCCAGGGCTCCTCAGTTTCCCCATAACAACAACAACAAAAAAGCCCAACTCACTACCATCCAGTTGATTCTGACTTATAGTCGGCCCTATAGGACACAATAGAACTGCCCCATAGGGTTTCCAAGGCTGTAATCTTTATTCGAGCAGATTGCTGCAGAGAAGCTGGTGGGTTCATTGCTGATCTTTTACTCAGCAGCTGAGAGCTTCAACCACTGTGCCACCACTGCACCATCAGGGCTCCCAGTTCCCTCATTTAAAAACAAAAAACAAAACCAAACTCATTGGGTCAAGAGGATTCTGACTCACAGCAACCCTATATATAGGATAGAAAAGAACTGCCTCATAGGGCTTCCAAGAAGTGGCTGGTAGATTCGAACTGCTAACCTTTTGGTTAGCAGCTGAGCTCTTAACCACTGTGCCACCAGGGCTCCAGAGAAACTCAGGACCCTGAAAAAATATAACAGAGATAAAACCACCACGAGGTACACAGGACAGGATCCTGCAACCTAGGAGGAAAGCACCCCTGACCAGAAACACACTTTCACCATAAAGGGTTTAACCAGTTTTCAGCAAGAAGGAAGTAGACATTTTAATCAAAATATACTATGGAGTATTCATATTTTGTTATCTATGCCTGAATATAGTAAAACGTACACAATTCTCAGTTTAAAGCATAATTTTAGTCATTTCATGAAAAAAAAAAAAAAAAAGGTTGTAGAAAGAAGTGGAAGATGCACCCACACATCACTGTTTAATATTTACAGGGACCTGGAATTGATGGGTCCCATTTCACCAACAGTCAAGGCTGTAAAGCCCAAGGGAAAAAAATCAGGCAAGTGGTACTGTTTCTAGAATAGTCCTTAAATTACACAAAATAAATCATATTAATTGGAAAAGAACTTGAAAATGCAGATAACAAAAAGTAAAAGTTATCTTAAATTCTTCTCTTAACACTTTTATGTATGAAGCCAGGCTATTTGTTTCTGTGTCTCACATCACTTATATTTTTTAAAATTTTTGTATAACATTAGCAACAGTGTGTACATACAGTCTTAAACAACCTTCTCCTTCTTGTCTTTTTTACTTTGTAGATGAGTTTTGAATGCTAATGTGTGGATGTATAAGCTTCATTTTAAATAGCTGCATGGTAGTCCATTCTATTTAATTTTCCTGCCCAAACTTCTGTGGTTTAGACATATGATTGCTTCCCCGTACATACAAACGCTCACGAGCTTCCATACAGCAGCCACTCTTCTCTCTTCTCAATCAAGCTACTGGGATTCTACCCCCCACCCCCACTCCCACCCCCCAGTTACTGATGCCTTCATTCCCTGGTTCATATTCTACTTAGCTCACATCTGTTATTATTCTTGATGGCCTCAACATCCTTGCATCTAAACCCTCTGGCACTCAATCTCTGGGTCTCTGTCTTTGCCTTCACTCCATCTCATCCACCCATTTCCATAATCACATCCTGGGCCAAGTAATCACCAAAATCAGCACCATCTCCAAATGGCAGTGCTGGGAATTCATCAAGCGCTTGAAAATTATTTTTAATAATTTCTCAACTTAGAGGTAGGTTCTTCTCATATTAAGAAAGACGACCAATATGTGGCCAAGATCAAGAAGTCTGAAATATCATTGGCGCAGGTTTGGAAAAACAAGCACGCTTCTGTATACATAGATGTCTTGAGGGTAAGTTGGTACTATACCTTTGAAAGGCAATTTTATATTATCCAGTAAAATTTTTAATTTGGGTATCTTTTAAATAAGAAATTCAATTTCTAGAAATTTATCTCACTGATCACATTTATAGAAAATGGTTCCCATCGTAATATTTAGGAAACAGCAAGATGGCCAGTGTGGCTGGAGCATAGTGGAAGAATGAAGGGCAAGAGATGGAACTAGAGAATTTGGAAGAGGACAGACGACACAAGGTCTCTCAGGACAAGCTCAAAGTCTGAGTTTTATTTTCAGTGCAATGGAACCAATGTAGGGTTTTCAGCAATAGAGTGAAGTAGAATAAGGATCAGCTTAAGTCAATTTTTACTTCGCTCTTTGCCATGCACACAGCTACTTTAAAGGCAGAATTGTTAGGTTTCTGAACTATGTGATAAAGAGGAAGAAAAGAACACTGCTGACTACGAGAAAAAAGTGAAAGCTCATGAAAGAAATTTAAAAGCACATAAATAATACTGTGAAGTTAAAGGAAATAAAATTAATAAGGTAGATGAGAAAGGGGGAAAACAAATCAGAAGTCTAAAAGCAACAGGAGAAAAAAATTCCACTATGGGAAAAACACCATAACAAGTTAAACTATGTTCATTGAGAAAATGAGAAATCAGGAGGAATTGCTTCTATTTGTCTATAGGACAAAATATAATTCAGTCTGGACCATATTCTTAAGATCAATATTGTTAATTATTTAAAAGCATAAATAGTTACATTTTCTATACAATTTTGTAAAGAAAAAACTCAATTGTTCCTCAATGGACAACTGAGTGACCAAGCAACTTAATGAAATATTTTAATCTTTTTTTTTTAAATATGTATTTTTGAAATAGGAAAAACCTAGGTCAAATGTCAACTGATTTCTATGAGGATCTTCCAAGAATGACTTAAAATCATTAATATTATACTTTTAATAAATCTATACTATGGAAATATATATTCAATCTATTGTAAAAAGAATTCATCAGTCCATATTATAACATCCCTAAGATTTGGCACAGCGTCAAGGATATTCAAGGAACAGTATGTTTCCCCTCATTAAGCAAAATGTTTTGTATTGAAAAGTATGTTTTCCAGACATCGAGCATCAAAAAAACACTAAATAAACTAACAATAGATTCCCCAAAATAAATCATCACTTGAATATATTTGGATTACCCGTTTCCGTGGAGTCAATTCCAACTCATAGCGATGACTCTAAAAGACAGAGTAGATTGCCCCATAGGGTTTCCAAGGCAGGAAATCTTTATGGAAGCAGGCTGCCACATCTTTCTCCCACAGAGCTGCTGTTGGATTTGAACCGCCAACCTTTTTGTTCAGAGCCGAAAGCTTAACCACTGAACCACCAGGGCTACCACGATTGGATTAGGAGTTACTTATGTGAAACATTTCTAAATCATTTTGAGGCACAAAATATTTACTGTCGTAATACATGATAGTGGAATTCCATTTGAATACTAACAGGAAACCAGAGTTCCATACAGATCCATCATGATATAACGGGAGAGGCAGACCATATGTTTATGAAGAAGGAATTGAACCTGTGATGTAATCATAGTCAGGATATAACTAGACAGGAAATAGTGAAATGTGCTTTATATGTCCTACCGGATTCTTCACACACCCATGAGAAATCTGCTACTGAGAGGAGGCAGCCGGCACCACTGTACAGGGTATTTCGGGTGATAATCCTCCCACTGGCCAAACTTCTCTTCATGTAGCTCTGAGGACACGGATGTGTAGCATTGTTAGAATCCCTCCTTGGCACATTTCAGACAATGGGGCTTATTCTCTGAGAGCTTCTTCTCTCCTTGAATTCATACACTAACTTCTTTTTATGGTTTATGGCAAAACAGAAAGCCATTGCTGAAATAACTAAAATCCACAGATATTTAGAGCTGGAAAAGACCCTGCATTCTCTATTTGTTGACAAAACCATCTTTAACTTTAGGCTTAAGTTATTCATTCTTTCCTTCATGTTTGGGTGGGAATGCCACAAGATGATAAGATAAAAATCCCCATTCCCAGGATTGTAGCCCCAAAGCTTTGGGCTATAGAAACAGTCCTGAAAAAAGGAGAAGTTATGACCCAGAGACAGCAGATACTGGAAAATCTGCATCTAACTACACGCCTTCACCAAACTCAGAATCAATGTCCAAAACCTATTAAAAATACTGCATATCTAAAAATGTTTGTTACTACGACATTTCTATAAGCATCCTGAAAATTCCCTTACTGTAAAAGACTTTATCTCACCGACTCTCCCTACTCCCATCTAAGATCTCTCCAAATAACCCTCAAGCCAAAATTATGCTACTACCCAAAACTCTTTGGCGATTTTCCATCATCTCCTGGCACACAAGGTTATTCAGCATCTATCCCTCTCTAGCTTTCCACGCTGATACTCGTGTCTCTTTCATCCTATTCCCGATTCATGCTCATTTGCCACATCCTTCCCACGTCCTCTGGACTCCAGATGCTGCTACATCAGTAAATACGTGAAAATAAAGAAAATTTTCATTTAAAAATACATGCACTTTTTCCTCTTAACGTTACAGGCCCACCCTACATTCACCTGTGCCCTAATTATTTCTAAAATTCCCCAACAGGTCTATTTTTTCCAATCAATACCTTACAGTGTGTGCTCCATGTTGCAAGTTGTTAGGCACCACTGAGTCAGTTGCGACTTATAGCAACACTGTGTACAACAGAAGGAAACACTGCCTGGTCCTACCCATTCTCACAATCGTTGTTACACTTGAGCCTATCGTTGCAGCCGCTGTGTCAATCCATCTCTTCGAGAGTCTTCCTCTTTTTCACTGACCCTTTACTTTACAAGCATGTTGTCCTTCTCCAGGAACTGATCTTCCTGATAGTACGTCCAAAGTATGTGAGACATAGTCTCAACATCCTTGCTTCCAAGGAACACTCTAGTTGTACTTTGTCCAAGACAAACTTGTTCATTCTTTTGACAGCCCATTGTAAATTCAATATTCTTCGCCAACACCAGAATTCAAAGGTGTTAATTCCTCTTAGGTTTTCCTTATTTACTGCACAGCTTTCGAATGCGTGAGAAGATTAAAAAACACCATGGCTTGAGTCACATACACCTTAGACTTCAAGGTGACATCTTTGCTTTTCAACACTTTAAAGAGGTTTTTTTGCAGCAGATTTGCACAATGTAATGATCATTTGATTTCTTAACTGCTGTTTCCATGGACATGGATTGTGGATCCAAGTAAAATGAAATCCCTTACAAATTCAGTCTTTTCTCTGTTTTATAATGATGTTGCTTGTTGATTCGGTTGCGAGGATTTTTGTTTTATGTTGAGGTGTAATGCATACTGAAGGCTGTGGTCTTTGATCTTCTTAAGTACTTCAAGTCCTCTTCACTTTCAGCAAGTAAGGCTGTGCCATCTGCATAATGCACGTTGTTAATGAGTCTTCCTCTAATCCTGGTGCCCCGTTCTTCTTCATATAGTCCAGGTCCTTGGATTATTTGCTCAGCATACAGACTGAATAAGTATGGTGAAAGGATACAATCATTATGCACAATTTTCCCTTGTTCTGTTAAACGACTGCTTCTTGATCTATGTACAGGTTCCTCATGAGCACAATTTAGTGTTCTGGAATTTCCGTTCTTTGCAATGTTATCGATAATTTGTTATGATCCACACAGTCAAATGCCTTTGCATAGTCAATAAAACACAGGTAAACATCTTCCTGGTATTCTCTGCTTTCAGCCAGGATCCATCTGACATCAGCAATGATATCCCCGGTTCCACATCCTGTTCTGAATCTGGCTTGACTTTCTGGCAGTTCCCTATTGATACAGGGCTACAGATGCTTTCGAATGACCTTCAGCAAAATTTTGATTGTGTGTGATGTTAATGACATTGTTCAATAATTTCCGCATTCAGCTGGATCACCTTTCTTGGGCATAGGCATAAATATGGATCTCTTCCAGTCGGTTGGTCAGGTAGCTGTCTTCCAAATTTTCCAAATGTTGCAGGTAAAAATAGAGATAACAAATTCCTGTCATTTTAAGCTGCTCAATCTGTGGTACTTTATTACAACGTCCCTAAGAAGCTAATACATATGGTAGCTCTATGTTTATCTTTTTGAGGAATTGCTAATCTCCTTTTCCAATGGCTGCACCATTAATATATTAGCTTCCAATATCTCCACATCCTCACTAACACTAGTGATGGTCTGTTCTTATTATTACTACTATTAGAACCATTGTAATTGTAATTGTTGTGCACTGGTATCTCACTGTGATTTTTGTTTGCATTTCCCCAGTGACTAATGATGTTGAGCATCTTTGCATGTGCTTATTTAGAGACACAGCTATTCAAACCCTTTGTCCTTATTTTAATTGGGTTATTTGCCTTTTATTGTTTAGTAGTAGTAGTTCTTTATATATTCTGGATACCAGTCCTTATCAGGTATATGATCTGAAAATGTTTTATCCCATTCTGTGGGCTATGTTTCCACTTTCCTGATGGTGTCTTCTGAAGCAGAGAAGTTTTTAAATTTTATTGCAACCCCATGTTTCCATGTTTTGCTTTCAATGAATTTGCTCTTGGTGTCATACCTGTGAAACTACTACCTAATTCATAATGACAATGATTTACTCCTATGTTTTAAGATTTTTATAGTTTTAGCCTTAAATTTAGATGTATGATCCATTTTTTTTTACATTTTTTACATATATTTAATTTGTCCATATATTTTTTTTTATTAACTTTTATTAAGCTTCAAGTGAACGTTTACAAATCCAATCAGTCTGTCACATATAAATTTACATACATCTCACTCCCTACTCCCACTTGCTCTCCCCCTCTTGAGTCAGCCCTTTCAGTCTCTCCTTTCGTGACAATTTTGCCGGCTTCTCTCTCTCTCTATACTCCCATCCCCCCTCCAGACAAGAGTTGCTAACACAATCTCAAGTGTCCACCTGATATAATTAGCTCACTCTTCATCAGCGTCTCTCTCCCACCCGCTGACCAGTCCCTTTCATGTCTGATGAGTTGTCTTCGGGGATGGTTCCTGTCCTGTGCCAACAGAAGGTCTGGGGGCCATGGCCGCTGGGATTCCTCTAGTCTCAGTCAGACCATTAAGTTTGGTCTTTTTATGAGAATGTGGGGTCTGTATCCCACTGATCTCCTGCTCCCTCAGGGGTCCTCTGTTGTGTTCCCTGTCAGGGCAGTCATCGATTGTGGCCGGGCACCAACTAGTTCTTCTGGTCTCAGGATGATGTAGGTCTCTGGTTTGTGTGGCCCTTTCTGTCTCTTGGGCTCTTAGTTGTCGTGTGGCCTTGGTGTTCTTCATTTTCCTTTGCTCCAAGTGGGTTGAGACCAATTGATGCATCTTAGATGGCCTCTTGTTAGCATTTAAGACCCCAAACGCCACATTTCAAAGTGGGATGCAGAATGTTTTCATAATAGAATTATTTTGCCAATTGACTTAGAAGTCCCCGCAAACCATGTTCCCCAGACTCCCGCCCTTGCTCCGCTAACCTTTGAAGCATTCATTTTATCCCGGAAACTTCTTTGCTTTTGGTCCAGTCCAATTGAGCTGACCTTCCATGTATTGAGTGTTGTCTTTCCCTTCACCTAAAGCAGTTCTCATCTACTGATTAATCAATAAAAAACCTGCTCCCACCCTCCTTCCCTCCCCCCCTCGTAACCACAAAAGTATGTGTTCTTCTAGGTTTACTATTACTCAAGATCTTATAATAGTGGTCTTATACAATATTTGTCCTTTTGCCTCTGACTGATTTCACTCAGCATAATGCCTTCCAGGTTCCTCCATGTTATGAAATGTTTCACAGATTCGTCACTGTTCTTTATCGATGCGTAGTATTCCATTGTGTGAATATACCACAATTTATTTACCCATTCATCCATTGATGGACACCTTGGTTGCTTCCAACTTTTTGCTATTGTAAACAGAGCTGCAATAAACATGGGTGTGCATATATCTGTTTGTATGAAGGCTCTTGTATCTCTCGGGGATATTCCCAGGAGTGGGATTTCTGGGTTGTATGGTAGTTCTATTTCTAACTGTTTAAGATAACGCCAGATAGATTTCCAAAGTGGTTGTACCATTTGACATTCCCACCAGCAGTGTATAAGAGTTCCAATCTCTCTGCAGCCTCTCCAACATTTATTATTTTCTGTTTTTTGGATTAATGCCAGCCTTGCTGGTGTGAGATGGAATCTCATCGTAGTTTTAATTTGCATTTCTCTAATGGCTAATGATCGTGAGCATTTTCTCATGTATCTGTTGGCTGCCTGAATATCTTCTTTAGTGAAATGTGTGTTCATATCCTTTGCCCACTTCTTCATTGGGTTGTTTGTCTTTTTCTGGTTGAGTTTTGACAGAATCATGTAGATTTTAGAGATCAGGCGCTGGTCGGAGATGTCATAGCTGAAAATTCTTTCCCAGTCTGTAGGTGGTCTTTTTACTCTTTTGGTGAAGTCTTTAGATGAGCATAGGTGTTTGATTTTTAGGAGCTCCCAGTTATCGGGTTTCTCTTCATCATTTTTGGTAATGTTTCGTATTCTGTTTATGCCTTGTATTAGGGCTCCTAGGGTTGTCCCAATTTTTTCTTCCACGATCTTTATCGTTTTAGTCTTTATGTTTAGGTCTTTGATCCACTTGGAGTTAGTTTTTGTGCATGGTGTAAGGTATGGATCCTGTTTCATTTTTTTGCAAATGAATATCCAGTTATGCCAGCACCATTTGTTAAAAAGGCTTTCTTTTTCCCAATTAATTGACACTGGTCCTTTGTCAAATATCAGCTGCTCATATGTGGATGGATCTATGTCTGGGTTCTCAATTCTGTTCCATTGGTCTATGTGTCTGTTGTTGTACCAGTACCAGGCTGTTTTGACTACTGTGGCTGTATAATAGGTTCTGAAATCAGGTAAAGTGAGGCCTCCCACTTTCTTCTTCTTTTTCAGTAATGCTTTGCTTATCCGGGGCTTCTTTCCCTTCCATATGAAATTGGTGATTTGTTTCTCTATCCCCTTAAAATATGACATCGGAATTTGGATCGGAAGTGCGTTAAATGCATAGATGGCTTTTGGTAGAATAGACATTTTTACTATGTTAAGTCTTCCTATCCATGAGCAAGGTATGTTTTTCCACTTAAGTATGTCCTTTTTAATTTCTTGTAGTAGAGCTTTGTAGTTTTCTTTGTATAGGTCTTTTACATCCTTGGTAAGATTTATTCCTAAGTATCTTATCTTCTTGGGGGCTACTGTGAATGGTATTGATTTGGTTATTTCCTCTTCGGTGTTCTTTTTGTTGATGTAGAGAAATCCAAGTGATTTTTGTATGTTTATCTTATAACCTGAGACTCTGCCAAACTCTTCTATTAGTTTCAGTAGTTTTCTGGAGGATTCCTTAGGGTTTTCTGTGTATATAATCATGTCATCTGCAAATAGTGATAACTTTACTTCTTCCTTGCCAATCCGGATACCTTTTATTTCTTTGTCTAGCCTAATTGCCCTGGCTAGGACTTCCAGCACGATGTTGAATAAGAGCGGTGATAAAGGGCATCCTTGTCTGGTTCCCGTTCTCAAGGGAAATGCTTTCAGGTTCTCTCCGTTTAGAGTGATATTGGCTGTTGGCTTTGCATAGTTGCCCTTTATTATGTTGAGGAATTTTCCTTCAATTCCTATTTTGGTAAGAGTTTTTATCATAAATGGGTGTTGGACTTTGTCAAATGCCTTTTCTGCATCAATTGATAAGATCATGTGGTTTTTGTCTTTTGTTTTATTTATGTGATGGATTACATTAATGGTTTTTCTGATATTAAACCAGCCTTGCATACCTGGTATAAATCCCACTTGATCATGGTGAATTATTCTTTTGATGTGTTGTTGTATTCTATTGGCTAGAATTTTGTTGAGGATTTTTGCATCTATGTTCATGAGGGATATAGGTCTATAATTTTCTTTTTTTGTAATGTCTTTACCTGGTTTTGGTATCAGGGAGATGGTGGCTTCATAGAATGAGTTGGGTAGTATTCCGTCATTTTCTATGCTTTGGAATACCTTCAGAAGTAGTGGTGTTAACTCTTCTCTGAAAGTTTGGTAGAACTCTGCAGTGAAGCCGTCCGGGCCAGGGCTTTTTTTTGTTGGGAGTTTTTTGATTACCGTTTCAATCTCTTTTTTTGTTATGGGTCTATTTAGTTGTTCTACTTCTTAATGTGTTAGTTTAGGTAGGTAGTGTTTTTCCAGGAATTCATCCATTTCGTCTAGGTTTTCAAATTTGTTAGAGTACAATTTTTCATAATAATCTGAAATGATTCTTTTAATTTCATTTGGTTCTGTTGTGATGTGGTCCTTCTCGTTTCTTATTCGGGTTATTTGTTTCCTTTCCTGTATTTCTTTAGTCAGTCTAGCCAATGGTTTATCAATTTTGTTAATTTTTTCAAAGAACCAGCTTTTGGCTTTGTTAATTCTTTCAATTGTTTTTCTGTTCTCTAATTCATTTAGTTCAGCTCTAATTTTTATTATTTGTTTTCTTCTAGTGCCTGATGGATTCTTTTGTTGCTCAGTTTCTATTTGTTCAAGTTGTAGGGACAGTTCTCTGATTTTGGCTCTTTCTTCTTTTTGTATGTGTGCATTTATCGATATAAATTGGCCTCTGAGCACTGCTTTTGCTGTGTCCCAGAGGTTTTGATAGGAAGTATTTTCATTCTCGTTGCATTCTATGAATTTCCTTATTCCCTCCTTGATGTCTTCTATAACCCAGTCTTTTTTCAGGAGGGTATTGTTCATTTTCCAAGTATTTGATTTCTTTTCCCTAGTTTTTCTGTTATTGATCTCTAGTTTTATTGCCTTGTGGTCTGAGAAGATGCTTTGTAATATTTCGATGTTTTGGACTCTGCAAAGGTTTGTTTTATGACCTAATATGTGGTCTATTCTAGAGAATGTTTCATGTGCGCTAGAAAAAAAAGTATATTTTGCAGCAGTTGGGTGGAGAGTTCTGTATAAGTCAATGAGGTCAAGTTGGTTGATTGTTGTAATTAGATCTTCTGTGTCTCTATTGAGCTTCTTACTGGATGTCCTGTCCTTCTCCGAAAGTGGTGTGAAGTCTCCTACTATAATTGTGGAGGTATCTATCTCGCTTTTCAATTCTGTTAAAATTTGATTTATGTATCTTGCAGCCCTGTCATTGGGTGCATAAATATTTAATATGGTTATGTCTTCCTGATCAATTGTCCCTTTTATCATTATATAGTGTCCTTCTTTATCCTTTGTGGTGGATTTAAGTCTAAAGTCTATTTGGTCAGAAATTAATATTGCTACTCCTCTTCTTTTTTGCTTATTGTTTGCTTGATATACTTTTTTCCATCCTTTGAGTTTTAGTTTGTTTGTGTCTCTAAGTCTAAGGTGTGTCTCTTGTAGGCAGCATATAGATGGATCATGTTTCTTTATCCAGTCTGTGACTCTCTGTCTCTTTATTGGTGCATTTAGTCCATTTACATTCAGGGTAATTATAGATAAATAAGTTTTTAGTGCTGTCATTTTGATGCCTTTTTATGTGTGTTGTTGACAATTTCATTTTTCCACATACTTTTTTGTGCTGAGGCGTTTTTCTTAGTAAATTGTGAGATCCTCATTTTCATAGTGTTTGACTTTATGTTAGTTGAGTCGTTACGTTTTTCTTGGCTTTTATCTTGAGTTATAGAGTTGTTATACCTTTTTGTGGTTACCTTATTATTTACCCCTATTTTTCTAAGTAAAAACCTAACTTGTATTGTCCTATATCGCCTTGTATCACTTTCCATATGGCAGTTCTATGCCACCTGTATTTAGTCCCTCTTTTTGATTATTGTGATCTTTTACCTATTGACTTCCATGATTCCCTGTTATGTGTATTTTTTTTTTCAATTAATCTTAATTTGTTTGTTTTTGTGATTTCCCTATTTGAGTTGATATCAGGACGTTCTGTTTTGTGACCTTGTGTTGTGCTGATATCTGATATTATTGGTTCTCTGACCAAACAATATCCTTTAGTATTTCTTGTAGCTTTGGTTTGGTTTTTGCAAATTCTCTAAACTTGTGTTTATCTGTAAATATCTTAATTTCGCCTTCACATTTCAGAGAGAGTTTTGCTGGATATATGATCCTTGGCTGGCAGTTTTTCTCCTTCAGTGTTCTGTATATGTCGTCCCATTCCCTTCTTGCCTGCATGGTTTCTGCTGAGTAGTCTGAACTTATTCTTATTGATTCTCCCTTGAAGGAAACCTTTCTTTTCTCCCTGGCTGCTTTTAAAATTTTCTCTTTATCTTTGGTTTTGGCCAGTTTGATGATAATATGTCTTGGTGTTTTTCTTTTTGGATCAAGCTTAAATGGGGTTCGATGAGCATCTTGGATAGATATCCTTTCGTCTTTCATGATGTCAGGGAAGTTTTCTGTCAGGAGTTCTTCAACTATTTTCTCTGTGTTTTCTCTCCCCCCTCCCTGTTCTGGGACTCCAATCACCCGCAGGTTATCCTTCTTGATAGAGTCTCACATGGTTCTTAGGGTTTCCTCATTTTTTTTTAATTCTTTTATCTGATTTTTTTTCAGCTATGTTGGTGTTGATTCCCTGGTCCTCCAGATGTCCCAGTCTGCATTCTAATTGCTCGAGTCTGCTCCTCTGACTTCCTGTTGCGTTGTCTAATTCTGTAATTTTATTGTTAATCTTTTGGATTTCTACATGCTGTCTCTCTATGGATTCTTGCAACTTATTAATTTTTCCACTATGTTCTTGAATAATCTTTTTGAGTTCTTCAACAGTTTTATCAGTGTGTTCCTTGGCTTTTTCTGCAGTTTGCCTTATTTCATTTGTGATGTCTTGAAGCATTCTGTAAATTAGTTTTTTATATTCTGTATTTGATAATTCCAGGATTGTATCTTTATTTGGGAAAGATTTTGATTCTTTTGTTTGGGGGCTTGGAGAAGCTGTCATGGTCTGCTTCTTTAAGTGGTTTGATATGGATTGTTGTCTCCGAGCCATCACTGGGAAACTAGTTTTTCCAGAAAATCCGCTAAAAAAAATGCAGTCAGATCCCTATCAGAGTTCTCCCTCTGGCTCAGGCTATTCGGATGTTAATGAAGCCGCCTGGGGAGGGTGTGGGAGGGAACAGAGAGATAGGAGAGTAGCACCTCAGAATATAGCCAGAGTTGCTTGTCTTGCTTGGAATGACTATTATATCTGAGATTCCCGCGGGGCGAGTCGCTTATGTGTGCTGGCTGTGTGGAGATTGCCCCCAGGGGGTCTGGCCCGCTGGAGTCAAGGTCAGATCCTCCGCTTCCAGCCCCACGCCCAGCGTCAAGGCTCCCCTACTGGGACGGTGCACTCTCGACTCCAAAATCAGTCGCTGCCTCCCGGGGACTTCTCGTCCCTCCAGCCGCGTGGCCGTGCCGCCCCCGAGAACCAGTTGGGCCGCCTCCCGGGGTTAGTTCAGGTGGGTGGAGCAGCTCCCGTGCTTGTGCCGTGACCGAGTGTCCCGGCTGGGACGCTGTTCTCCCCGCTCCAATACCAGTGGCTGCCTCCCGGGGACTTCTCCTACCGGCTGCATCCCACGCTGCCCGCGCAACCCAACTGGGCCCCCTCCCGGGGTTAGTTCAGGGGGGTGGAGCAGCTCTCCGTGTTTATGCCGTACCTGCGTCCAGTCCAAATCCCGGCGGGACTGTTCCCCGGCTGGGACGCTGCTCTCCCTGTTCCAAGACCTGTCACTGCCTTCCGGAGACTTCTCTCACCGGCTGCGTCCCACGCCGCCCGCGGAACCGGCTGGTCTCCCTCCTGGGGTTAGCTCAGGGGGGTGGAGCAGCTGTCTGTGCTTGTGCCGTGCCTGACTGGTATGCTGGTTCCAGGCTCTGAAAACAATCGCTGCTTCCCCGTATTAGTTCGTTCTCCGTCTCTAAATCTGTGTTTGTTGTTCAGGGTTCGTAGATTGTTATGTATGTGATCGATTCACTTGTTTTTCCGTGTCTTTGTTGTAAGAGGGATCCGAGGTAGCGTCTGCCTAGTCCGCCATCTTGGCTCCGCCTCCTGATCCATTTTTAATTACTTTTGGATATGATGTGCAGTTTAGAGTCCATATTTATTCTTTTGCATGTCTCGTAGATCTGCACCCATTTTGTTGAAAAGACTATTCTTTCAATCACTGTCTTGGAACCCTTATTGAAAATCAAATAACCATAAATGTAAGGATTTATTTCAGGACTCTCAAATCTATTCCATTGAGCTATATGTCTATTCTTATGCCAGTACCACACCGACTTGATTACTACACTTTTATACTAAGTTTTGAAATTAGGAAGTGTGATTCCGTCAATTTAGGTCTGCTTTTTCAAGATTATTTAGGATATTCTGGATCCTTTGAATTTCTCATGAATTCTAGGATTAGCCCAGCAATTTTTGCAAAAAGCTCGGCTGAGATTTTCAAAGGAATTGTGTTGAATAGGTAAATCAATTTGGGAAGTACTGCTATATGTAATAATATTAAGTTTTTTGCTCCATGAATGTGGGACGTCATTACATTTGTTTAGGTCTTTTTTTAGTTTGGCTCAACAATGGTTTAGAGTTTTTAGTGCACAAGTCTTGCAATGTTTTTTTCTTAAATTTAATCTTATTACCTTTGATGCTATTTGTAATTGGAATTGTTTTCTTAATTCTATCTTTGGATTGTTCACCATTAATGTATAGAAATACTTATTTTTTTCATATTGATCTTGTATCTCACAATCTTCATTGACTCTTTTAGTAGTTTTAATGCTACTTATGTGGATTACTTAGGTTTTCTATAAAGAAGACCATGTCATCAGGGACTAGAAATAGTTTTAATTCTTCTTTTCAATCTGGATGCCTTTTATTTCTTTTTCTTGCCTAATTACCATGGCTAAAACTTCCAGTACAACGTTGAATGGAATTGTCTTCCTCTTAATTTTAGGGGAAATTTTTTTCAGTCTTTTAACATTAAGTATTGTTATAGCTGTGAGGTTTCTGCAGAAACCCTTCACCAGGTTGAAGAAGTTCCCTTCTAATTCTTGTTTGTTGAATGTTTTTATAATGAAACAGTGCTGGATTTTGTCAAATGCTTTTTTTCTGCATGTATTGAGGTTATCATGTATTTTTGAGTATTAAACTAACCTAGCCTTTTATGTCTGGGAGAAAAACACTGACATATTTTAAAAACAAAGAAAACTCTTCTTTAAAGCTTATCCACTATATATGGTCTCATATCTTCCTTTCATTGCTAAGCTTCCATAAAGAAGTGTTTACACTCACTCCACACTCCCTGGCTCCAATCTTACTTCCCGCTTACTCTAAAACACTTCACAATTTTGCTACACTCTGACTACCCCATCAAACTTGCTCACCATGGTACCCATAACCTGTTTCTTCTTAATACTAATGAGTACATTTCAGACATTCTCTTAGTTCAACTCTCTGCAGCATCTGACACTGTGATGGACTAAATCCATGCTGGTATTCTTTTTTCTCCTTCAATTTCTATGACACAACTCTCTCTCTGCTCTTTTACTTATGCCTCTGACTGTTCCTTCTTTTTCTTCTGTGGGGCTTCCCCTGTCTTGATCCAAATTTAAATCTTGGAATTGCCCAGAATTTTAACTTCAATTACTTTTCCTTCTAATTCTGTTTCCTGTACAATTTCACAAACAAGAAGTAAACCTTCATCTGAAGGCTACCTCCCCATGTCAAGTCCATAACTATCTTCTCTCATAAATTTCAATCAACCTATAGATCTCTCCCCTAAGGTTTCTTACATACACCTCAAAATCAATGTGCCTAACAGTGGACTCATCCCTCCTCCCACACTGCTCTTGGCCTTCTACACATATTCTTCTGCTGATAATGTTACTGCAAAGGTGAAATTATGGAGTAGGGTAGAAAATGCTTGTTCCTGTAGTTAGTTGCCATCGAGCCTATTCCAACTCATGGAGACGCCACATGTGCAGAGTACAACTACTCCATAGGGTTTTCAAGACTCTCTTCCAAGGTGACTCCAAGCAGAGTTGAATCACCAATCTTTCAGGTGTTTAGGGCCAACATTATTTCTTAATGAGAAGACTAGAACTCCATCTACTATCTACTCATCTAAGGGAGAAACACAAAACTCAATATTCTTCTTCTCCCATATCCCCTTATTGCCAACAAATGGCCCCACTTGGTTACTTTCATCACCTTTTTTTTTTTTTTTTTTTTCCTTTTTCTTGCCATACCTTCTGAAACACTGCCATACTAATTTGGCCTACCGATATCTTTTATCTAGACCACTGCAATAACTCTTTACTAGGTTTCCTGTCTATTTTAGTCTCAATCCAACCTAACAAATATATTCTTTGATAGACTTCAATAATTATCTATTAAATACCACCGCCCTTTCCTCAATTTTATTTTTAGGTAACTATAGCCTTTTTTTTTTTTTTTTACGAGAGGAGGCCTCGTGGCACAGTGATTAAGTGCTCAGCTGCTAACTGAAAAGTTGGCAGTTCAAACCCACCAGCCACTCCGTGGGACAAAGATGTGCCAGTCTGCTTCCGTAAAGATTACAGCCTTGGAAACCCTATGGGGCAGTTCTACTCTGCCCAGTAGGGTCGCTATGGGTTGGAATTGACTACATGGCAATGGGTTATAGCCTACAGTATTAAATGCAAACTTTTGTATAATAAAAAAAGCCCTTCTTGATCAGCCCTATATAGCTCATTTTTATAATATCTCTTTACCAATAGGGAAAGTCTAACAACACTGAATTAAAGTTCTTCATTTTTTCTTTCCTGTTTTTTTGATATTCTATTTCCTCTACCTTGATGGCCTTCACCAAATATGACCATTTGCAGACTCTTGCTAATCCTTCTAGACTTGGTTTCTATTCCTTTTTTGTGCTTTCCCTGGTACATATAAAGTGAACTGGAGACTCCTACTACACTCCCGGAGTCCCCACGTGGTGCAAATGTTCAACATGCTCAGCTATTAACTGAAAGGTTGGCAGTTCAAGGCCATCCACAGGCACCTCAGAAGAAAGGCCTGGTGATCCACTGCCAAAAAAAAATGATCATTGAAAACCTTATGGATCATATTGCTACTGTAAAGCACACGGGGTCTCCGTGAGTCGGAGTCAATTCAACTGCAACTGGTTTTGACAATACCATGCAGCAGGTACATATTACCATTAGAGCAAAATTTATGCTTTACCATAAGTGTTTGCATATCTGGCACCTGAGGCCACAAGGGTGACCCCACATCCAGGATGGGGCAGAAACCTTCCCCCACCCCCACACAGTAAATGCTTCTTCTTGTTGTTGTTAGGTGCCATCGAGTCGGTTCCGACTCACAGCGACCCTATAGGATAGAGTAGAACTGCCCCATAGGGTTTCCAAGGAGCTGCTGGTGGATTAGAACTGCCAACCTTTTGGTTAGTAGCCAAGTTCTTAACCACTATACCACCAGGGCTCCAAATGCTTCTTAGTACCCTGTAATTCTCATCATACTATAGTTAATTATGTTTTATTTTTCTCTTCTTGAGTATGAGCTCTATGATTACTGAATCTGTATCCCCAGCATTTATTCTCCCAGGACCTGGTACAGAGTAACAAACAGTACAATAGGTTTTAAATAAATATGGTATGAATAAATGAGTGCCCACCACCAGAAACATCTTGGTGACTTAGTTTCTACGAGCCAGTCTTGAACCTGCTGCATCAGTTTGACAGAAATATCCCCTCAGATTACCTTTCCTAAAATATCTTCCAAATTGTAGTGTGTTCGCCGAGTTGCCCTTCTTTTCACATTTTCAAGCCCTTCTCCAGACTCATTTCATTAAGTTCCCTCACCCGGTAAACATTCTTCAATTTTAATTACACGCTTATTGTGGGTGAATCACAATTGAAGTAATTTTAGAAGGTGAGATATTTGCTAACTGTAGAGGAAAAAAGCCTAATGAATTTCAAATATCTTTCCCTGCTTATTATCTAAATTTACAGCTGTTTGCAGAGTTCTACTTAGTGAATATAGCTATTTTCATATTCACAGCTGGGTCCCCAATCTCTTTCTTTTTCTGCTTTAAACTGTCTATCCTCTATCCTCCCCCAGAAATCAGGGAATAATCTTTACTTTTTTAAAACTAGGCTTTCTTGGACCTCCCTCACATTTGTTATAAAGAAAAAATTGAAACATATCTGTGGACTCCCCTTGAAAAATAGTAGAAAGAAAGGAAGGAAGGACAGGAGAAAGGGAGGGGGAAGAAAGAGAGGAGAAAAAAGGGGGGGGGAGTGGAAGGAGGGAGGGAATGCTACTGAGACCGTTTTGTTGTTTTTGCCAAAGCTCAAACTTCATTGAAAAGTTTGAAACAAACAAAATAAAATACGGTAAAATTCACCTTCCAGAGTCTTCCATTTATCTTTCCACCTAAACTGATTTCTTTTTCTTCCACTTATTGTCAATCACAAAAAAAAAAAAAAAACAAGTTCTGGAGAAAAACAATATTTACAGCATTTACACACTCATCCAATCATTTTTTTTGCATGCTTGTTTATGTAATGGAAATGACTGACTTAAAACAAAAGGTCTAATTCTCTAATAATTTTCCCGATCCTCATATTAAATCTGTAGAGCACACATAAAAGACAGAAGTATGATAAGTCTGTGCACAAATTCATGCAAATTTCAGACCTAGTGTATTTCAGAACGATAGTCTCATCAGCACGTACCAGACAAGGATGGCGAGGTGATGGATGACTCTTACAAGGAGTCTGGAAACACAGAGGGCCTATTGGTTTTGCTCACTATTCTCCTTCCTAGATGACTGATTAAAGCTCTAAGTGGGCTATTTGTCTTTGTAGGTGTGTACGTGGATGTGGATAACCTTGGCCAGCCTCCCAGGAAATGCAACACAGTCACGCAGGAAATGGATAAGCACAAATTTCTCGCCACTATTTGAAAAAGTTGAGGAACGTACACAAGGTTCAGAACATCTTTGTGTGTAATAGCTGGCATGCCATTCTTGGCTCTAGAACAACCAAGGACTTTTAATTATAACAATGAAATGCCGATAGACTATGATTCATGAACATCTATGTCCTACGATCACTTCCTAAAAGGCTTATTTGAAAACAATAAGAACTTATTAATATGGTTTTGCAACAATATTTATTAAGCTCTAGTGTTCTGCCTTTCGGTTAATCATCAGTGAGTTACAGAATTAGTAGGAAGTTAAAAGAAGCTATTCTAGTAAAGGATAATGCCTCATTAAAAATCAGTTTCTATTATTCAAGGAACTGTGTGTGTGTGTGTCTGTGTATACATACATGTACATATACATACGACTTAGATTAAGAGATACCCTTTACAGGCCTGCCCCCCCCAAAAAAAATCTTCATCAGAATTCTTTTCTCTCTCTCTCTCCACTCATCTCCCCTCTCTCTTTCTCATTGCACCCAAGTGACTAGAAAGGAAGGACCCCAAAGCCGAAGCAGATAGCCAAGCCATGAGACAGAAAATACCTGGGTACCTGAGTTGCCACAATCCTAATAAAGAGTAATCTGAACAGAAATGCCTGTGTCAAAGCCTGCCCTGCTTGAAGTAAACTGAAACGGGGGTGGTGGAGTATTGAAGCATTTAGCTTTCCCTAACTAAACACCAGTTTAAAAATAATGTTTTCTTATCATTGTAATTTGGATGAATGGTTTCTTTGCTAAGAGAGATGTTAAAATATAATTTCTCAAACATCCATATTTTGATAACAATTTAAGGGATCATGAAGTAAATTCTTACTCCTTCAAAGAACTGTTACTTTATTCTAAGAAGTTAGGTTCTTAAACTGCATTGCGTTTTCAGTACATAATGCCTTCTGCTTGGAAATACTGGAAACTTTCAGCAACATAAGAAGGGGAGAAATATACAGAAGGATTTTATAAAACCAAACAGGCAATTTTTAAAAAAATGAAATTCTGGCCACTAGATCACTAGTCATTTCTTAAAAGGCTGAGGCGTATTCATCAAATTCATACTGAATGTTGTTGGAGACTGGAGAGGATTGAAAAAGACTGTCGTTCTAAATAAAAAAAAAAAGTTTGTATTTATTTGGTATCAAAGTAAAGTCTATACTTAATTTATGTGTCCTCAATTTTTACCTAATGTCCTTTTTTCTTTCCAGGATTACAACATTACACTGAGTCGTGATGTCTCCTTAGGCTCCGTCATGATGTCTCCTTAGGCTCCGTTATGATGTCTCCTTAGGCTCCGTCATGATGTCTCCTTAGGCTCCTCTTGGTTGTAACCATTTCTCAGACTTTTCTTGCTCCTGATGACTTGGAGAGTCGTGAGGAGTACTGGTCAGGTACTTGGTAGAATGTCCCTCAAGTGAGATTTGTCTGATAATTGCCTGTGATTAGACTGGGGTTATGGGTTTTGGGGAAGAAGATCACAGACGTAAAGTACCAACTTCCCTACATCATATCAAGGATACTATCAAAGTGACTAAAGATCACCTGGCTGAGGTAGTGTTTGCCAGGTTTCTCCACAGTAAAGTTACTCCTTTTATCTACCTTTCCCATCTGCACATGTGCCTCCCCCACTTATGGAGTGGGGAGTTATGCTCCATCTCCTTGAGGGTGAAGTGTCTACATAATTAATTGAGAATTTCTTCTGCATGGAAGATTTGTCTATTCGCCCCCGTTTATTTGTTTATTCAACTATTTATTTTCATTTTTTATGAAGTTCATAGACTTCACCATGTACTTATGAATATTTATTTTATACTTTGGATCATAATACCACTGAATTTTGTTGCTCAGATCGTCCCAGCTTTGTCCATAGGGAGTTCTTTCAGTTGGCTCCTCTGTCTCTTTGACATACTGCATCCTTGTGTTTTTGTTTGAGCACTTCCTTACTTTCTGGTACGAAGAGATGCTCTAGGCTCAGTTATTTATTTCTTTCCTCAGATGCAGAATCAGCAATTTCTCCAAGGGTTCTTGCATTAAAAAATGGTATTACAAATAAAAATCTGGGTGCAAGGTGTTCATTAGATCACAGTGATCATTCCCCCACGTGTCTGTCAGTTTGTCGTACTGTGGGGGCTTGTGTATTGCTGTGATGCTGGAAGCTATGCCACCGGTATTCTGATACCAGCAGGTTTCAGCTGACAGGTTTCAGCTGAGCTTCCAGACTAAGACACACTAGGAAGAAGGGCCAGGCAGTCTACTTCTGAAAAGCATTAGCCAGTGAAAACCTTATGAATAACAGCAGAACACTGTCTGACAAAGTGCTGGAAGATGAGCCCCCCAGGTTGAAAGGCACTCAAAAGATGACTGGGGAAGAGCTGCCTCCTCAAAGTAGAGTCAACCTTACTGACATGGATAGAGTAAAGCTTTCGGGACATTCATTTGCTGATGCGGCATGACTTAAAATGAGAAGAAACAGCTGCAAACATCCATTAATAATTGGAAGGTGGAAGGTACGAAGTATGAATCTAGGAAAATTGGAAATCATTAAAAATGAGATGGAACACATAAACACCAATATCGTAGGCATTAGTGAGCTGAAATGGACTGGTATTGGCCATTTTGAATCGGACAATCATATATTCTACTATGCTGGGAATGACAACTCGAAGAGGAACAGTGTTGCATTCATCATCAAAAAGAACGTTTCAAGATCTATCCTAAAATACAACGCTGTCAGTGACAGGATAATATCCATATGCCTACAAGGAAGACCAGTTAATATGACTATTATTCAAATTTACACACCAACCACTGGGGCCAAAGATGAAGAAATAGATTTTTATCAGCTGCTGCAGTTGAAATTGATAGAACGTGCAAGCAAGATGCATTGATAATTACTGGCAATTGGAATGCGAAAGTTGGAAACAAAGAAGAAGGATCAGTAGTTGGAAAATATGGCCTTGGTGACAGAAACAATGCTGGAGATCAAATGATAGAATTTTGCAAGGCCAACGACTTCTTCATTGCAAATACCTTCTTTCACCAACATAAATGGTGACTATACACATGGACCTCGCCAGATGGAACACACAGAAATCAAATTGACTACATCTGTGGAAAGAGATGATGGAAAAGCTCAATATCATCAGTCAGAACAAGGCCAGGGGCCAACTGTGGAACAGACCATCAATTGCTCATATGCAAGTTCAAGCTGAAACTGAAGAAAATCAGAGCAAGTCCACGAGAGCCAAAATACGACCTTGAGTATATCCCACCTGAATTTAGAGACCATCTCAAGAATAGATTTGGCGCATTGAACACTAGTGACTGAAGACCAGACAAGCTGTGGAATGACATGAAGGACATCATCCACGAAGGAAGCAAGAGGTCATTGAAAAGACAGGAAAGAAAAGATCAAGGTGGATGTCAGAGGAGACTCTGAAACTTGATCTTGAGCGTGAAGCAGCTAAAGCAAAAGGAAGAATTCATGAAGTAAAAGAACGGAATAGAAGATTTCAAAGGGCCTCTCAAGAAGACAAAATAAAGTATTATAATGACACGTGCAAAGAGCTGGAGATGGAAAACCAAAAGGGAAGAACACGCTCGGCATTTCTCAAGCTGAAAGAACGGAAGAAAAATTCAAGTCTCGAGTTGCAACAGTGAAGGATTCCATGGGGAAAATATTAAATGATGCAGGAAGCATCAAAAGCAGATGGAAGGAATACAGAGTCATTATACCAAAAAGAATTAGTCCATATTCAACCATTTCAAGAGGTGGCATCTGATAAGAAACCGATGGAACTGAAGAAAGAAGTCCAAGCTGCTCTGAAGGCATTGGCGAAAAACAAGGCTACAGGAATTGATGGAATATCAAATGAGATGTTTCAGCAAACAGATGCAGCGCTCACTCGTCTATGCCAAGAAATATGGAAGACAGCTTCCTGGCCAACTGACTGGAAGAGATCCATATTTATGCCTATTCCCAAGAAAGGCGATCCAACCGAATGTGGAAATTATAGAACAATATCATTAATATCACACTCAAGGAAAATTCTGCTGAAGATCATTCAAAAATGGCTGCAGCAGTATATCGACAGGGAACTGCCAGAAATTCAGGCCAGTTTCAGAAGAGGACATGGAACCAGGTATATCATTGCTGATGTCAGATGGATCTTGGCTGAAAGTAGAGAATACCAGAAGGATGTTTACCTGTGTTTTATTGATTATGCAAAGGCATTTGACTGTGTGGATCATAACAAACTATGGATAACACTGCGAAGAATGGGAATTCCAGAACACTTAACCGTGCTCATGAGGAACCTTTACATAGATCAAGAGGCAGTTGCTCAGACAGAACAAGGGGATACTGATTGGTTTAAAGTCAGGAAAGGTGTGCGTCAGGGTTGTATTCTTTCACCATACCTATTTAATCTGTATGCTGAACAAATAATAAGAGAAGTTGGACTATACGAAGAAGAATGGGGCATCAGGATTGGAGGAAGACTCATTAACAACCTGAGTTATGCAGATGACACAACCTTGCTTGCTGAAAGTGAAGATGACTTGAAGCACTTACTAATGAAGATGAGAGGCCACAGCCTTCAGTATGGATTGCACCTCAACATAAAGAAAACAAAAATCCTCACAACTAGACCAATGAGCAACATCATGATAAATGGAGAAAAGATTGAAGTTGTCAAGGATTTCATTTTACTTGGATCCACAATCAACAGCCATGGAAGCAGCAGTCAAGCAATCAAAAGATGCATTGCATTGGGTAAATATGCTGCAAAGGACCTCTTAAAAGTGTTGAAGAGAAAAGATGTCACCCTGAAGACTAACGTGCACCTGACCCAAGCCATGGTATTTTCAATAGCATCATATGCATGTGAAAGCTGGACAATGAATAAGGAAGACTGAAGAAGAGTTGACGCCTTTGAATTGTGGTGTTGGTGAAGAATATTGAATATACCATGGACTCCCAAAAGAACGAACAAATCTGTCTTGGAAGAAGTACAACCAGAATGCTCCTTAGAAGCAAGGATGGTGAGACTGCATCTTACATACTTTGGACATGTTGTCAGGAGGGGTCAATCCCTGGAGAAGGACATCATGCTTGGCAGAGTACAGGGTCAGCGGAAAAGAGCAAGACCCTCAATGAGGTGGATTGACACAGTGGCTGCAATAATGAGCTCAAGCATAACAACGATTGTAAGGATGGCACAGGACCGGGCAGTGTTTCGTTCTGTTGTGCACAGGGTCGTTATGAGTCGGAACTGACTCGACAGCACCTAACAACAACAACAACAGGTGTTCATTACTACTGGGGTGTTGTTGCTTCTATGCCCTCTCTGCTAACAGTGAAAGGAAAAATATGTAAGTATACTAACCAACTTATACAGATATCTATAAACATTTTTACATGTAACCATCTTTATCTATGTTAATCCAAACATGAGTTTATACTGATGTGTCCAAAAGGAAAGCATCTGAGGTCTTCTTCACCACATCCCAAAAATCCAGTCTAATGAAGAGAAAGGTATCCCCAGGTAATAGGTAGGTAATGTATTTTTGGTAAGCACTGGCAACAGAACAGTGCTTCTGTGGCCACATCCCACAGCTTCAAGGTGGACTTGGGTGAAGGTAAAAGGCACAGACAGTACCTTTGTTCAACTGAGAAGACTGGCGATCACTCAGCAACTCTGACAAGCCTTCCTTTAATCTTCCCTCAACTCCAATTCCAACTGTTTCCCTTGTCTCTTCCCCTTCTCCTCCAGTTCCTTTTTTCCTTTTTTTAATTTCTGATATTATGCTCTCCAAACAGGATTGGAGAATGGAAGAGAACAGTTGTCATGAAAACAGGATAAGCCTATTCTTTTCGTAAACACAGCCATCCTCCCACACAAAGTGTTTACAATAGTCACTTATTACTGACACATGCGGAAAACTTAAGGCAGTCACGGAGTGTCACTTGGAGGGGTAAACAGTACCTCTCTCAGTCCTCCCTTTGCTACAGAGAATAACCATCACTGGAAGTTCATAGTCTATTTCTGTCCTATACCTACTGAGCATGGCTGTCTGGTCAGGTACCATGTTAGGGGTACAATAGGTACCAAGAAGAATAAGGCCCAGGTCTCTAAGTAAGCTACATTCCACGGCTTGTGACAGGCTCATAAACTTACAAGTGAAAGGGTGCAGTGTAGAAGTTTTCACTCATAAGATGACATTTCCATTGTCTTGAAAGACATGTCGGAATTTTCCAGGTAAAAAGCAAGCAACAACATTCCAGAGAAAAAGAACACCAAAGATACAGAAGCAAGAGTGAGTACACTGCATTTGAGAATGGAAGGAGTTCAAAATGGCGGCACTCAGGTAGAAGTGGAGGCAGAGAAGGTTGGAGAGTTGGCAGGGACAAGATTTGATGGATTTTATGGGCCAGGCTCAGGAATTTGGGCGTTAACCTTGGGTGATGGGAAGCTATGAAAATATTAATCCCTGGATTCGCATACATTTTTCTGCAAATTATTTTCATTTAATAGAAAAAAATTACATAGTATAACATCTAATTTGTGTTACTGATTATAGATTGTTGTAACGAAAATTGCAAAGAAAGCTTTGAAAGATCTTAAAGTCAAGTGAGTCAGTGAAAAAGAAAATCTTAGGTTCTTTTCTTTATAAGTGTACCTCCTATCTGCAGCAAACAAAATGTTAAAGCCTGGTTTTAAGTGCCGTATTGCTGTGTAGATTTCCTGGCTCTAACGTAAGATGCATCTGCTTTGTTTAAATCAATGAGATTATGAGATGCAGAACCTGTCTGAGCCATTTAACTAACATGAGCAGAGTGGCAATGGCAGCAGGGGTATTTTTCATGACGCACCTATTGAAATACGGTGCTATGTTCAAACATTTCCTTAATGACAATCATTCACCCACAATATTAAGAAGCCTCAAATGAAGTGTTTGAAAACCTTGAGATTCAAATCTTGCGTCAGAACAACTCAAGGTGCAAAGTGAAAATCACCGTTTGGAAAATAAAAAAGCAATAAAGTACAAAAAATGCAATAAATAATCTCAGCAGGGCCCACTGCAGCCAAGGCTAAACAATCCGTCAGGAATTATTAAAGCACTGCGATCTGATTTTTGTGATCTGATGTCGTGCCAGCCTTGCTACCATGAGCGCCACCCTGGACAGCTGGAGCTAGTACCCAGTTATTCCTGGTACAGGATCTGGTCACTACAGTGCTTTTCTCTCTTTCATTCTTTTTTTTTTTTCCATCACCAGGTGAAGGAATGTGCTCATTCTCTCCAAAACTGATAGATGGCTGTGGTCAGCATTCTTAATTTGGTCTGCATATACCTGTGTTTGGAGCCCTGGTGGCACAGTGGTTAAGAGCTAACAGCTGTTAACCAAAAGGTCGGCAGTTCGAATCCACCACTGGTGCTCCTTGATAACCCTGTGGGGCAGCTCTATTCTGTCCTGTAGGGTCACTATGAGTCAGAATCAACTTGATGGCAACAGGTTTGGTTTCGGTTTGATACCTATGTTTGTGTGCGCAGTACTTTCTTCAACCAGGCGGTGATCCCCTAAAAGCCTGGTCCACAACTGACATACTTAGAAACTTTTACAGTGTTTAACACACGGACAAGGCCTAGTATGCCCTCCTGCCCTACTTTAATTTGCTGATCAGCATTTTTGAAGTCCAAAAATAAGAAGGGACTATGGACAGGTTTTTAGGGGGCTTACAGAAGAAAAACAAAAATGTGAGATGAGACCCCATTCAGGGACCCTAAGTTATAGAACTAATATAAAAGAACAGCATACCTTAGACAATGTTTTTCTCATCAGTGGACTAAATCTCCCACTTGCAAAGTTAGAAGCGAGAATGGCGAGACTCCGTTTCACATACTTAGGACATGTTATCAGAAGAAGGACATCATGCTTGGTAAAGTAGAAGGTCATTGAAAAAGAGGAAGACCCTCAATGAGATGGACTGACACAGTAGCTACAAGAATGGGCTCAAGCATAATAAGGATCATGACTGGGCAGTGGTTTGTTCTGTTGTACTTTGGGTCTCTATGAGCTGGAACCAACTAGACGACAGGTAACAAAAAAGTACCTCAAAGATAACACAAATCATCATCGTAAGAGGTGGTACTGAACATTAGACCAGAAGAACATTGGACCTTCTTGATATTGCAGAGAGAGGAGAGCTTCCAAGGAAAGAAAGCAAAGGAAACATGGTGAAATTTCTGGTTGCTGCCCGAAGGACATACCCCAGTGAGCATTATTAGCTCCTGTTTGTTAGTCACTGGTCTACATATGCATGTATGTGGCCCAGCTCTGATCAAAAAGGCGTGAGGAAGGATTTACTAGGCTTTAATTGGAGAGTTTTCCCCTCTAATTGGAAAAGAGAAATCCTTTTTGACACTGTCCAGTTTACTTACTGACAGGAGAGGACTTGAGGCCGGCATTTTATGACCCTTAAGAGGAAAAAGGAGAAAGTACCAACACTCTGACATGAACAGTTGAAGGACAAGATGAGGCAGGCCCGTAATGTACTCACACAGCCCCTACCCAAATCTTGGCCTGCTTTCCTCAAGAATTGACATTTGTCATTGTTGTTAAGTACTGTTGAGTCCACTTTAACTCACAGAGACCCCATGTGGCAGAGTAGTGCGACCCCACTGGATTTTCTTGTCTGTAATCTTTACAGAAGCAGATCATCAGGTCTTCTTCCTATGGAGTTGCTGGGTGGGTTTGAACTGCCAACCTTTCGGTCAGAAGCAGAGCACTTAACATTTGTGCCACCGGGGCTCCAGACTTCTCATTAGCAGACAATTAAAGCCTCATATTTAAACCACCATTGGTCAGGTTCTCTGTTATTTGCAAATGTATCCAAACTTATACATTATATTAAAACCCTAGACATATAAAGGGTAATATTCTTGAGCAAAAACAATGAATTACGTAGAAAAATGCTGAATATGAATCAGATACAGATGTATATTATACAAAACTAAATAGCAACTTGAAAATTAAAAATGTAACCTTTAAAAAGTAAAATGAATAAATACCAAACTGGAGAGAAGGTGAGCGAGTTGAAAAAAAATATGGTAAACTGATTCCAGGAAATAGCATAGAAATCCAGAGAAATTAAGAACCTTTACTGACTTAGTACAACATAGAAGGAATTAAAATATTTTCAATCCTAAACAGAGAATCCATGAACTTCAGAATACCAAGAATTAAAAAAAAAAAAATACTAAATGTTATTGAGGGGAGGGAAGCGGAAGAAATGGCATACCAAAATGGTGTACAAAAGACAAGGAGTAACAACAGACACAGGGGAAATAACCACCAACCTAGGATTCTCTTACTCAGTTAAACTGCCGTTTATGACTGAGTGCAAACCACAGGCCTTTTCAGAAATATGAAGGCTCTTAATGAAATATCTACTAAGTAAGAAGAAAAGGACACCAAGAGGAAGGGTTGGAATTAAAGCAGCAATAAAATGTGGGCCAATATGAACAGGTGGGTAAGAAGATGATGCATGGATGGACGGGTGGTGGCAGAGAACAGTTTTTTACAACGGTAAAATTTATCTTCTTCATTTTACTTGTTTTCGTTTTTTAATTGGTTCTGGTTTATTTTAAATTATGCTTAATGACAAGTTCAAAAACTAAAAAGTGAATAAAAATGACTGCCATTCTTTAAATTTCACTCCTGTAAATAATCACTGTTAACATTCTGTTGTATATCCTTACAGTCTTAGGTATGCTTATATAATCACACACTTAAATAAAATCAAACATTATTTTGGGATCAAGGGATTACTCCAAAATATTAATACTGTGCATATTGTCCTGCTATTTGTTTTTTTTAATCTAACGATATATGAAAGAGTATTTATAATTAGGGACGGATTACCCAATAAGTAAGGCACACACAGGCTTACTTGTGACTACAGATTAGTAAGTAAGCACAGGTAAACTCATGCATACCTTGCTTACTGAATCATCCACCCCTGTCAGGGAGTAAAATTTAAAAAGAGGTTTTGATTCTGTAGGAGGGTCCTGTGGGGTTTGGAGTGAGACAGATGCCAGCTCTACCCAGAAGCAGACTTTTTGATGTGGTGAAAAAATAAGAAATTGTTCATTATAAATGATCTACTAAGCAACGTAAGCACGGTACTTACCACGTCTACTGGAGAATACTCCCCTGGTTGGGGAATACATTTAGTTTGGATGTTACAGGATAGATTTCCATGGTTAACAATCACCTGCGTGTGTCAATGAGTTCAGCTACCTGGTACGGAAACAGCTCAGAGGAATACTCCCCACAACCCAGCCCAGTTGAAGGACTCAACTGGCACTGTGGTATGAGGGTGCGTGCCCAGGCATCTTACAGTGACAGGAACATGCCTCCCACATCCTGACCCCGGAAATAAGTATACAGTAAAAGACAAAGAACATCTGAAATGCATAAAACCAGAACTTAATCTGAGGAAAATTCCTCCAAACATTAAAACCCCCATGCCGTTGAGTCGATTCTGACTCATAAACATTAAAAAAAAAAAATTGTACAAAGAGGATCAATTTCCATCACAACATATTTAAAAATTTCCTTCTTATCAGTATTTTTTTTAAAACTTATTCAAAATATTTCTTATTAGTAAATATTGTTGAAAACGTATCCAAACATTTCTTTCTCATCTGTAAATATTTTTGAATTCGTGAGATATAAGGTCTCCTCTGCACCTTCTCAATGTGACAAGTTCATTACTTGATACTACAACATACAAAGTTATCAAACTTGATAGAAGTTTGCCCAAATTTGAAAACAATTTCATAAATTTATATAAAATTATAAACAATGAGCTGTAAAACAAAAAGAAACTTTCCTAAACTAACAATACTTTAAAAACACAAGGACACACGCCCGCAAGTGCACACACACACACACACACATTTCAATCAACCATGCTAAAGAGGACTGAGTCATCATTTTATCTTTTCTATAGAAAATAATGTAAAATTATTGCATAGGAAGAGATGATGTAAGAGTATTCAGCAAAATAATGAAGGAAAAAACTATAATATTCATATGTTAGCAATAAATAAGAATATTATTTAATTGTATTGGTTTTGGGACACTTGTGGTATTTTTCAGACTTTTTAAATTTGTATTTTGTTGTGACTTCTTTCATTGCAAATATATATTTACAATTCCACTTACTTTTATGTTCATAATTCTTATTCCTTTTCTTAAAGAGGACCCCAAATTGAGTTTTTTTTTTTTGGCCCTATAAAATCTCGATCTTTCCCTTATTATGACTATTTACCTCCTAGGAAAAGTGTAAGTGTTCAATCAAAACTTTTCTATCTTTACATCAAGGACTTTTGGCTACACTTCTTAACAAAGAATACACGGCATGTAATCTAAAGTGTTAGGTCAATCAATAAGGACATACACACACAAAAATGCCTCAGAGATTCATAGTTATGGTCCTATTTTTCTATACCAAAGTATCTGTATTTTGTGCCTTAGCAAAAATTAATTATAGAACCTGTAAAATAGAAGTAGAGAAGGCACTGGTTTTAATGTTGAGCTTACATTTTAGTGCACTGTATCTACCATGGTGGTGCAGTGGTTAAGAGCTTTGCTGCTAACCAAAAGGTCGACAGTTTGAATCCACCAGCTGCTCCTTGGAAACCTGTGGGGCAGTTCTACTCTGTCCTATAGGGTCACTATGAGTCAGAATCGACTTGGCAGCAATAAGTTTGGTTTTGGTATCCATCTGGAAGGAAAGAAAAGACCAAAATGGATGTCAAAAGAGACTCTCAAACTTGCTCTTGAATGTACAGCAGCTAAAGTGAATGGAAGAAATGATGAAGTAAAATAGTTCAACAGATTTCAAAGAGTGGCTCCAGAAAACAAATTAAAGTATTATTAAAATTAAATGTAAAAAGACCTAGAGTTAGAAAACCAAAAGGAAAGAACACATTCAGCACTTCTCAAGCTGGGAAAAACAGAAGAAAAAATTCAAGCCTCAAGTTGCAATATTGAAGGCTTCTACAAAGAAAATATTGAACAATGCTAGGAAGCATTAAAAGAAGATGGAAAGAATGCACAGAGTCACTGTACCAAAAAGAACCGGTTGACGTTCAACAATTTCAGGCGGTAGCATATGATGAAGAACCGATGGTATTGAAGGAGGAAGTCCAAGCTGCACTGAAGGCATTGGCAAAAACAAGGCTCCAGGAATTGTCGGAATACCAATTGAGATGTTTCAACAAATGGATGCAGCGCTGAGGTGCTCACTCTTCTGTGCCAAGAAATTTGGAAGACAGCTACCTGGCCAACCAAATGGAAGAGGTACATATTTATGTCCATTTCAAGAAAGGTAGTTCAACAGAATGCAGAAATTATCAAATAATATGATTAATATGACATGCAAGTAAAATTTTGTTGAAGATAATTAAAAAATGGTTGCAGCAGTACATTGATGGAACTGCCATAAATTCAAGCCAGATTCAGAAGAGGACATGAAACTAGAGATATAATTTCTGATGTTAGATCGATCTTGGCTGAAAGCAGAGAATACCAGAAAGATGTTTACATGTGTTTTATTGACTACGCAAAGGCATTCAACTGTGTGGATCATAACAAATTATGGATAACATTGCAAGAATAGGAATTCCAGAATCTTTAATTGTGCTCATGAGGAACCTGTACATAGAGTAAGAGGCAGTTGTTTGAAAAGAACAAGGGGATACTGTGTGATTTAAAGTCAGGAAAGGTCTGTGACAGGGTCATATCCTTTCATCATGCCTATTCAACCTATATTCTGAGCAAATAATCTGAGAAGCTGATCTATATAAAGAAGAGCATGGCATCAAAATTGGTGGAAGACTCACTAACAACCTTTCATATGCAGATGACAGAACCTTGCTTGCTGAAAGTGAAGAGGACTTGAAGCTCTTACTAATGAAGACCAAAGACTACAACTGTCAGTATGAATTGCACCTCTGCATAAAGAAAACAAAAATCCTCACAAGTGGACCCATAAGCAACATCATGATAAACCAAGAACACTGAAGTTGTCAAGGATTTCATTTTACTTGGATCCACATTCAATACCCACGGAAGCAGCAGTCAAGAAAGCAAACAACACATTGCATTGGGCAAATCTGCTGCAAAAGACCTCTTTCAAGTGTTAGAAAGCAAAAATGTCACTTTGAGGACTAAGGCACACCTGACCCCAGCCATGGTAACTTCAGTCACCTCATATGCATGTGAAAGCTGGAAAATAAATAAGGAAGACTGAAGAATTGATGCTTTGAATTACTGTGTTGGCAAAAAATATTGAATATACCATGAACTCCCAGAAAAAGGGACACATTTTGTCTTGGAGGAAGTACAGCCAGAATGCTCACTGGAAGCAAGAATGGCGAGACTTCATTTCACGTACTTTGGAAATGTTATCAGGAAGGATCAGTCCCTGGAGAAGGACATCATGCTTGGTAAAGTAGAAGATCAGCGAAAAAGAGGGAGGCCCTCAATGAGATGGGTTGACACAGTGGCTGCAACAGTGGGCTCAATCATAACAACTATTGTAAGGATGGCACAGGACCAGGTAGTGCTTTGTTCTGTTGTACACAGAGGTCGCTATGAGTCGGAACCAACTTGAAGGCACCAAACCTAACTTATATCCACCATCAGTCTCACAATTACATGATTATATATTTCATTTATAATCTCTGTATGTTATCTTTTTGGCCAGATTTTCCAGAAGAATTCTCAGTACTCCTAATACAAAATGTTCAATAACATATTGCTTGCCAAATTGAATTCAGTATCTCCGTAATTTGTTCATTCTATTTTCATGAAATGTATAGTTGATGAAATTTTCTACCCTACTGCTTGTAAACTTTATGGGGCAGTTCTACTCTGTCCTATAGGGTCGCTATGAGTCGGAATCAACTTGACGGCACTGGGTTATAGTTCTTATGGAAACCCTGGTGGCATTGTGGTTAAGAGCTATAGCTGCTAACGAAAAGGTTGGCAGTTCAAATCCACCAGCCGCTCCTTAGAAACTCTATGGGGCAGTTCTACTCTGTCCTATAGGGTAGCTATGAGTTGGAATCAATTCGACGGCAACAGGATTCGGTTTTTTGTCTTATATTTCTTATGAAAAATGCTAAAATATGAACAGGCTGAAAGTGGTATTTAGCATGCATTTAGCTACCATCTCATCTCTTTTACATAAAATGCAATAGCTGACAAAGCTCAGTATAGTTAAAAAATAACATCTCAGTTTTGTGAATATTAGTACTACAAAAAAAGCCAACTGACTGATTAGCAGCAGTATTGCCTGGTATTGAGAGTTTACACTGTGAAATCAAATGAGCACCTGCCCTTGTTTGAATCCACAAACTGCCACATGCTAGCTCACTGACCTAGGGCAAGATATTTTACCTCACTACGTTTCGTTTCCCAATTACATAATGAGCATAGCAATAATAGTGCCAACATCAGAGGACTGTAGCAGAGTAAATTAGACGACCTGTGCATATTACTTAAAAAACAATATAGTACATAATAAACCCTTAATCAGTGTTCGCTATTACAATTATCTGAGTCTTGGGTGGTGCAAACAGTTAATGCTCTGGGTTGCTAACCAAAAGGCTGGAGGTTCAAGTCCACCCAGAGGTGTCTAGGAAGAAAGGCCTCGTTAACTACTTCCAAAAACAGCCATTGAAAACCCTATGAAGCGCAGTTCTATCCTGACACACATGGGGCTGCCCTGAGTTGAAATGGACTCAATGGCAACTGGTACTGGATCGTTATCATGATTACAAGCCATAATCTCTGCCTACTGTCTGGTCTTTAATTGCTATCTAAAATACGTAAAGCACAATATCAAGCAAAGGATTCATCATGTGAAAGATAGGGAAGCACTGTAGATCTGATTCGACCAGGTATTTTTTTATTATTAATTATTCCACATCAAGGATTACAGACTCATGGCACAGAAGTAATAAAAGTATCCCTAAAACTTGCAGCTGTCTCTTCCTTAAAAAATAAATAAATACAACTACGTTCTGAAACTGGAGACAGTCTAGCTGGAAACAGTATGGTGACAACGGATCCTAGAAAAATCTGTGAAGCTGATCTGCTTCCTGAGATTGAAGCTTGATTTACATATTTAAATCTGTAAAGGAGGTGGCTCAGCATGTATGTCAACAAGCATTTTCTTTACGCTAACCATTAGGCAGTGCTAACATACTAATGGTGGGTGTTTTCATCTTAGCAAACTGTGGCGTCAAGTCAAGCATTAGAAAATTACTTTCAGAAACTATTTATGTGAAGAAATCTATTGAAGTCAACTCACAACCAAATAGAATATTATATCGTGATACTTCAAAGATGTAAAACCATGCCAAATTATTTTGAAATTTACCCTTGAATTGCTAACAGATGTCACTGCAGCCCAATAAAATTTATTAACTTTTGCACAGGAATGCTTCTTAAATGTGGACATTTCAAACTGCTTTATCGAGCTTACAAATTTATGAAAACAATACTGTGCAAATCATATAAACAGGGTTCTGTCCTTCTCACAAATCTTTAACAAGATTAACTTCTTTGGCCCAGGGATTTAAACTTTCATTTTTTATGAATCCTAGATCCCTGACTTCTTCAAAAGAAATTTTGCAAAGAATTTTAACAAAAGAAGCCTAAATGATTTCCTATGGTAGCAGTTAAAATGGGTAATCCATATTAGGGTTTATAAACATTTTCTGAGTTTTATTTATTCTTTAAAATGGTAGGTTATTTTTTTAATTGATACTGTTGGTTTTTTGGACGTTGGGTCAACTTCGACTCCTGGCAACCTTACGTACATCAGAACGAAACGTTGTCCAGTCCTGTACCATCTTCATCTCATTGCTACTTACTGATACTAGGCCTAAATTATTTTTTTAAAGTGATGTCATGCAACTATATCAACACTCCTCTATGCTCCCATCTTCAGGTATCATCTTAAGTCAAGCAACTTACCTTGCTCAAAAGTCACCTGAAATTTTTCCCGACACCCACCGTAGGGTAATGTTCAATATGCGCCCGCCTCACTCATGCAAAAAGAGCATTTTAGAAAAAGTATGCTCTATCATATTCTAATAGTGAATCACTGATGCTAGAAAATACGGTTTGTCTTTATTATTGATGAGCCACGGCTTTCTAAAGCAGGTGCTCATACGCTGACCTGCTGTTAACATAGTCTACCTAGTAATAAAGTATTCATACTCCCCCCAACAAAAACAAAGCTAGACATTCTGATTTAGGAACTGAAGTCAGCATTTATAAAAATTCAACAGCCTCCCCTTGGTTGCCAGTAAAGCAAATATGAAATGTATGTTGTCTTCTACATCTTGGTCTCATTTGGATTACGGAGAAGGTATACTGGAGCAAAACAGCCATTCTGGCCAGCGTCTAACATCTGGAATATGGCACTCAGGATTCATTTGTTCTACCAGCACCATCTACCAACCCATAAGCATGTTTTCTAAAATAACCAAACAGTTGCTAAGCTCACAACACTGGCACAGTGGAAAATGTGCTGACTTTAAAGTATTTCAGAATAACATCTAGTATACTGTAGGTGAAAACTTTGCAGACTCTGCAGGGTCATAATAACGTAGATTAACTTTTGCGTCTACAGGGGAGCTGCCAAATGGGACAGAGGTGACAGAGAAGTAGCCTGAAAACAACTCTCCTGTGTCAAGGTACTGATTTTAAAACCTACTCATTCAATTCATGATGACAGATAAGAATTAACCTAATCAAAAATTATTTATTATTTAATATATTTATATATATGTTATTTATATCACTGAGAGTATAATTCAGTGCAAAAAATGAAAAATACATTCTTCAAAATCTCAAAGTTCATGCTTCATATTAAAGTAAAATACTTAAAAGGGTACAGAATAAGCCAAAAAAACAAACAAACCCACCGCTGTTGAATCGATTCCAACTCATAGCAACCCTATAGGACAGAATAGAACTGCCCCATAGTTTCAAATGGCTTCCAAGGAGCGGCTGGTGGATTCAAACTGCTGACCTTTTGGTTAGTAGTCGAACACTTAACCACTGCACCACCAGGGCTCCAAAGACTATGTAAATGAAGTACATGCTGCTATTCCCTCTCTCAGACACACTGCCTTCAGAATCTCCACCCAAACATTCCCTGCAGCCCCTCTGCCAGATGGTCTCGTCCTCCGAGTCTCGGGGTAGCCATTCTCTGCACAGAAGCTTGTCCTGACCTCTGGACATTAAAACCCCGCCCCCCCCCAAAACCAAACCCATTGTCATCAAGTCAATTCCAACTCACAGCAACCCTATAGGGCAGGGTAGAACTTCCCCATAGGGTTTTTAAGGCTGTAATCTTTAAGGAAGCCAATAGCCACATCTTTCTCCCAAGGAGCGGCTGGTGTTTGAACTGCTGGTTAGGGGCTAAGTACTTAAGCCACAACGCCACCAAGGCTCCTTCTGTGTGTGTGTGTTTCAGTGCCTAGCCAGTAGATACCCCCAAAATATATACTCTCAAGACACTTGTACTTAAATTTTTTTAGCATTTATTCCAGATTTAACTGAATATTTATCTGTTTAATGGTCTCCTTAACGTCTTTCTCTTCCTGAGATGAGAGGCTCCATGAAGGTTGGGGATGCGTCTCTCTTCTTCACTGTAGAAAAGCTCTAAACGAAGAGCCTTGCACAGGCACTCACACACATTGATCAATCAGTGCTAAGTGTATATTAATGTAATAGGACCCTATCTCTATTCCTGAAGGAGGCCTGGTAGCACTATGGTGAAGCACTCAGCTGCTAACCGAAAGGTCAGTGATTGGAACCCACCCAGTGGCTCCACAGGAGAAAACACCTGGTTAACCTGGCAACCTGCTCTCATAAAGACTTCCACCTGGGAAACCCTATGGGGCAGTTCTACCCTGTTCTATAGAGACCCTATGAGTCAGAATCCTCAGATCATAACAGTTTGCCAAAATAGTGTGTATCTTTTAAAGAAAGAAATGTTCCAGAAACTAAAATTCCATGTCGTTCTTTCTCCCTCCTTTCCACGAGTAACTAATCTTCACTTGATGTGTAACAACCCCACATTCCATAGTAAATGCTTTTCAGCATTTAAGAGATACTGACGCATTCGTTGGAAATATACACTATTGTCTTAACTGAAATTTTTACATAAATGGTATACTATATGTATTCTTTTGCTATCATATTTCTGAGATTTATCTATGCTGGATACACACAGATTCAGTTCACTGTTGTGTGTGTGTGCGAGTGTGTTTCTGGTTCTTCAGAATCATATTTTATCTACCATTTTTAAATTTTAGCAGCTTTATTGAGGCATAAATGAACATACTTAAAGGGCCAATTTGATAAGTGTTGGCATATGTACAGATGCGTGACACCAAAACTATGATCAAGATAATAAAGGCCATATCATCACCTCCAAAATTTTCCTTGTGCTCCTTTATAGTTTCCTAACCTCTATACCCATTCCTCCTCCCCAGGCAATTGCTGACCCATTTTATATCATGTCTTAGTTATCTAGTGCTGCTATAACAGAAATACCACAAATGGATGGCTTTAACAAACAGGAATTTATTTTCTCACAGTTTAGGACGCTAGAGGTCCAAATTCTGGGTGCTGGCTCTAGGGATATAGGGGCTTTCTCTCTGTTGGCTCTAGAGGAACGTTCTTGTATCTCCTGAGCCTCAGCTCCTGGGCAGTCTTCATGTGGCTTGGTATCTCTCTTCCTCCATCTCTGCTTCTTTTGCTTGCTTGTTTAATTTTTTATGTTTCAAAAGAGATTGACTCAAGACACACCCTGCACTAATCCTATCTTAGTAACATAACAAAGATGACCCATTCCCAAATGGGATTATAACCACAGGCATAGAGGTTAGGATTTATATCACATATTTTGGGGGACAGAATTCAATCACCAACATGTCACTATAAATTAGTTTGCATTTTCTAGACTTTTATATAGATGGAATCCTACAGTAGGCACTCTGTCTGCTTTTCACTCAGTATAGTTAATGAGATTCATCCAAGTTATTTGTGTGTTCATTCCATTCTATTGCTGAGCAGTAGTATTCCATTACATTCATATACTGCAATGTTTTTTACCTATTACTCTGTAGAATCTTTTATACTTTCAGGCTATTAAAAATAAACTATAAACATTAACATACAAATTTTGTATAGGCATATGGTTTCTGTCCTCTTGGGTAAAATATCTAAAAGTAGAATGGTTAAATTGTATGGTAGGTGTATTTAACATTTTAAGAAACTGACAAGCTGTTTTTCAAAGTGGTTTTACCACTTTACTTTTCCACCGTGAGTGTGTCAGTTGCTCCATATTCTCACAAAAACATGGTATGATCAGTCTTATTAAATGTAGCTATCTGAATAATGTACAGTGAGAAGTGTCGGCATGTGACAATTGATTTTTTGTATCCTATACATTTTCTGAACTCACTTGTTGCTCTAGTAGCTTTTCTGTAGATCCCATCAGATTTTCCTCATAGACAGTTACACCGTCCCCAACTAAAGAGAGTTTAGTTCTACTGTGTGGATCATAACAAATTATGGATAACATTGCAAGAATAGGAATTCCAGGATACTTAGTTGTGCTCATGAGGAATCTGTATATAAATCAAGAGGCAGTCATTTGGACAGAACAAGGGGATACTGTATGGTTTAAAGTCAGGAAAGGTGTGTGTCAGCGTTGTATCCTTTCACCATACCTATTCAATCTGTATGCTGAGCAAATAATCCAAGAAGCTGGACTATATGAAGAAGAATGGTACACCAGGACTGGATGAAGACTCATTAATAACCTGCATTATGCAGATGACACAACCTTGCTTGCTGAAAGTGATGAAGACTTGAAACACTTGCTGATGAAGGTCAAAGACCACAGCCTTCAAATTACACCTCAACATAAAGAAAACAGAAATCCTCACAACAGGACCAATAAGCAACATCATGATAAACAGGAAGAAGATTGAAGCTGTCAAGGATTTCATTTTACTTGGATTCACAATCAACACCCATGGAAGCAGCAGTCAAGAAATCAAAAGGCACATTGCATTGGACAAATCTGCTGCAAAACACCTCTTTAAAGTGTTGAAAATCAAAGATGTCACCTTGAAGATGAACGTGTGCCTGACCCAAGCCATGGTGTTTTCAATCACTTCCTATGCATGTGAAAGCTGGACAATGAATAAAGAAGACCAAAGAAGAATTGACATCTGTGCTGGAGAAGAATATTGAATATACCATGTATTGCCAAAAGAATGAACAAATCTATCTTGGAAAAAGTACAGCCAGAATGCTCACTGGAAGCAAGAATGGCAAGACTTCATCTCACATACTTTGGACATGTTATCAAACCAGTCCCTGGAGAAGGACATCATGCTTGGTAAAGTAGAGGGTCAGGGAAAAAGGGGAAGACCTTGAAAGAGATGGATTGGCACAGTGGCTGCAACCATGGGCTCAAGCATAACAACTATTGTGAGGATGGTAGAGGACCAGGCAGAGCTTCATTCTGTCACTAATAGTTGGAACCCACCAGACGGCACCTAACAACAACAACAAAGAGAGTTATACTATTTCCTTTCCAATCTAGGTGTTTTTTTTATTTCTATTCATTCTCTAACTGCACTGGTTAGATCCTACAAAGTTGAGTAGAAGTAATGCGAGTGGACATCTTGTCTTTTCCTGATCTTCAGGCAAAAACATTCAATCTTTTACCATTCAATATGATGTCAGTGCTAGGCTTTTTGTAGTGTAGTGGTTACGAGCTCAGGCTATTAACCAAAAGAACTCGGTGGCAACAGTTTTTTTTTTTTTTCTTCATCAGGTTGAAGAAGTTACCTTTTATTTCTAGTTCACTGAGAATTTTATAAGAAATGGATATTGAATTTTGTCAAATGCTTTTTCCCCACCCATTGAAATTATCTTATGTTTTTGCTTTTTTAGTTTTTTAATACAATGAATTAAATTGAATGATTTCTAATGACAAGCCACCTTGGAATTCCTAGGAAAAAATCATATTTGGTCATGATACATCACCATATTTATATATTGTTGAATCACTTTGACAAACTTTGTTTGGAAGTATTGAATTTATATTATATAGTTTATTGTTGGTTTCTTGTTTTGTTTTTCATACTTTCATCTGGTTTTGGTGTCAGGGTAATGCTGGCCACATAGAATATGATAAGAATTATTTTCTTTTTTTGATTTAAAAAGTAAAAAAGTTGCATAGAAATGGTATTACTTTTTTCTTAAATCTTTGGAAGATTTCAACAATGAAGCCACCTAGCCTAGAGTGTTCTTTTAAGAAAGTTTCTAATTATATATTCAGTTTTGCTTTTTTTTTTAGATAGCTATTTGGGTTATCTATTTCTTCTAATTTTTTTTTTTAAGAGGACATACTTTGTATGCCTTGAATTCTTATGTTTATTGTTTTATGGACCACAATATGGTCTATTTTGATACATGATCCATGTGCACTTGATAAAAGCATGTATTCTGTTTTTGGGTGAACCAAAACCAAATCCGTTGTCGTGCCGTCAATTCCAATTCATAGGGACTGGATAGGACTGCCCCATAGTGTTTCCAAGGCAATAGGTTTGAACTGCCAGCTCTTTTGGTTAGCAGCTGTGGCTCTTAACCACTATGCCAACAGGGTTTCCGTTTTTGTATGAAGTGTCCTATAAATGTCAGTTAGGCCCAGTGGCTTATAGTGTTGTTCAAGGCTCTTATGTCCTTACTGATTTTCTATTTGCTTGCTCTATCCATTAAAAAGTATTTACATCTACTACTGTGGATTTGTCTACTTCTTGAAGTTCCATCAGTTTTTGCTTCATGTATTTTGCTGCTCTTTTATTAGGTGAATAATCATTGACACCTATATCATAGTTGTCAAGTCGATTATAACTCACGGTGGCCCCATGTGTTTCAGAGTAGAACTGTGCTCCATATGGTTTTCAAAGGCTGTGATCTTTCAGGAGATTGCCAGGTCTTTCTTCTGAGGTGCCTCTGGTGGATTCAAATTGCTAAACTTTTGGCTTCTTAGACGAGTGCTTAACTATTTGACCACCTAGGGACTGCTAACAAAATCCACGCTATGGTGTTATTACTTTTGTTTAAAGAGTTAATTATCTTTTGAAGAGATTTAAATAATAAGAAAAAAGTCATATATTCAGTCTTATAGTTACCATCTTCCTTGCCTTTCTTTCATTTCTGTTGATGTATATATTTCCATCAAGTATCATTTTCCTTCATCCAGAAGAACATACTTAACATGCCTTTCAGAGATGGACTTGCTATTGATGATTTCTTCCAGCTTTTTCTTTCCTTTAAAGGTTTTCTCCGCTGTCTTTGTCTTGTTCCCGACAAAAAATATGCTATCTTTCTTCCTCTGTCTGTAATGTATCTTTTTTTCTGGCCGCTTTTAAAACAATGTTTATCATTGGCTTTGAGTAATTTTTATGGTTGTCTTCATGTTTCTTGAACATAAGGTTTGTTTCACTTTTTGAATCTCTGGGTTTACAGTTTGTATCAAAGTTAGAAAAATTTCAGCTATTATTACCATATATATATACGGAAACACTGGTAGCATAGTGGTGAAGTGCTACGGCTGCTAACCAAAAAGTCAGCAGTTCGAATCCACCAGGCGCTCCTTGGAGACTCTACGGGGCAGTTCTACTCTGACCTATAGGGTCACTATGAGTCAGAATCGACGCAACAGCAATGGGTTTGGTTTATATATATATAATTTTTTTTTTTTTTTTTTTTGCCTCTGCTCCTTTGGAGACACATACTAGCCTATGTGATGTTGTCCCACAGCTCATGGATGTTCATTTTGAGGAGATTATTTTTTCTTTCCTTGTTTCATCTTAGAAAGTTTCTACTGATACTTCTTCAAGTTCACTAATCTCTTCTGTCATGTCTGATCTGCCATTAATCCAACCCACTGTATTTTTCATCTTAGCAATTGCAGTATTTACCTTTTATTATTTCTTCCATATGTCTACTTCAGTATTTGAATATTTAGGATACAATTTTAATAACGTTGAATGTCCTCATGTGCTAACTCTAACACCTGTTTCTGTTCTGAATCAGTTTTGATTGAGTTACTTTCGTTCTCCTGATGTTTCTTATTTCCCTGCTTCTTTGCTCACCTGGTAATTTGAGATTGGATAGGAAACATGGTAAATTTTACCTTGTTGGGTGTTTGTTGTTATTATATTTCTATAAATATTATTGAGCTTTGCTCTGGAAGACAATTAAGCTACCTGACACAGTTTGACCCATTTTGATCTTGCTTTTAAAATTTATCATGCAGAATCACAAACAATCTAGGATTAATTATTCCCCAACACAGAGGTAAAACCCTGCTGAGTCTCACATCCGGTGCTTCGTAATTTATGAGATTTTCTAGTCTGGCTGGTAGAAACAGGCTTTATTCCCAGATGTGTGTGAATACCCAGCACAAGATCTAATTCTTTAGGGTGGCTTCTCTCCCCAGCCTCAAGTTTTTCTTCAGATGCATGCACTGATCAGTACACAGCTGAATACAAGAGAACGACCCTGTGAAGACCACCGATTTCTGTCCTTGTGAAACTCTCCCATCTCCATTAATCTTTCCTGCAAACTCCAGACACCTCACTTTTCCCAGAATCTCACCTGCTTTCTTAACTCTGGGAGCCCACTCAGGTCCATCTGGATTCCCCTTCCTCCACCTAAAATCTTTCAAGGTAGAAAGCTGTGGTAATTTTATGGCTCTCCTCTATTTTCCCCCCCATCCCTCAGGGCTCGTTGTACTTGGATGCCTAGAGTCTAGACCCTAGAATACCATTGTTTCATATATTTTCAGTCACGGGCTAAGCCTAGTGTCTGTTGCTCCATCTTGACTGGAAGTAATAATACCCACTGTGTAAACCTCACTGAGAACATAGTTTTCTTCCCACTGTTACAAGTATAACACCAATCAAAATTCCTATACATGCCCCTCTGGCTCCTATTATTACAGTATATCATTAGGAATGGAATTTTGGGATCACAGGGTTCATACGTCAAGTCTACTGAAAAATTGTTCTCCAGAGCAGTTGTACCAATCTACACTGTCACCAACAATTTAGAGAAGTACATGTCTACCTCTGAAGGCTGCCTGCTCAAAACCTTAGCTCATTTTTGTTTTTTGTTCGTCTTTGTTTTTTTATTGGCCTTCTTAACTCAATTACTCTGGGATTCTTCATATAATCTGACTGATAACGTATTCCAAATTATACGTTTTTCACACCTCTGTTCAGTATTTGAGCTTGTCTTTTAAGCTAGTTTTTGTATTTCTTTTTCACACTCAGGTGTTTTCAATTTTAAAGTAGTCAAATGCAAAATTTTTTTCTTTTCATATTGTTTTGTGCATCTTATTTATAAAATTTTCATGATTCCTGTCATGGATTGAATCATGTCCCCCCAAAATATCTGTCAATTTGGCTAGGTCCTGATTCCCAGTATTCTAGGATTGTCTACCATTTTGTCATCTGATGTAATTTCCCTATGTGTTATAAATATTATCACTATGATGTAATGAGTTGGATTAGTGGCAGTTATACTGATGAGGTCTATAAGATTAGATAGTGTCTTAAGCCAATCTCTTTTGAGATATAAAAGAGAGAATCAAGCAGAGAGACATAGGGACCTCAAACCACCAAGAAAGCAATGCTGGGAGCAGAGTTTGTCCTTTGGACCTGAGGTTCCTGCGCTAAGATGCTCACAGACCAAAGGAAGACTGATGCATCCCAAGGACCTTCTTCCTGAGTCGACAGAGAGAGAATGCCTTCCCCTGGAGCCAGGGCCCTGAATCCAGACTTCTAGCCTACTGAACTGTGAGAGAATAAACTTTTCTTTGTTAAAGCCATCCACTTGTGGTATTTCTGTTATATAGCAGCACTAGGTGACCAAGACAATTCCTTATTGCAAAATCTTGAAGACTATTCTTACGTTTTCTCTAAAATTTTTACTTTTAACATTGGGTCTCTTTTTCATTTGTAATTTATATTTTAGTATGTTATCTGAGGTAGGGGTCTGATTTTTTTCTTTCTCCACATAAAGAACTGAAAGTCCCAGTACAATCTACTTAATAGTCCATTATTTTTCTATGGAAACCCTGGTGGTGTAGTGGTTAAGTGCTACGGCTGCTAACCAAAAGGTCGGCAGTTCAAATCCACCAGACACTGCTTGGAAACTCTACAGGCCAGTTCTACTCTGTCCTATAGGGTCGCTATGAGTCGGACTCGACAGCAATGGTTTTTTTTTTTTTTTTTAAATTATTATTTTTCTACTGCTATGTAATGCCACCCGTTGATAAGTGGGACCATTTGTTGAATTGTTCATTTGGTCTGTCTGATTATACCTGTACTACTAGTATGTCACAGTCTTAACTACTATAGCCTTAAAAATAAACTCCCATTATTGGTGAGTCAACTCTTGGCTATTATGGGCATTTGGACTCCTGTGTGACTTTCATATTCATCTTATCACAGTCTAAGAACACTCTGTTAAATTTTTATTCTTTGAAGAACTGACATATTCACTATATTGCATTCACCCATCCACAAACATTTCATAATTTTTTTATCTTTAAAAACAGAGTTCTACAACTTTTTTCATGAACGTATTATAAAACATTTGCTAGCTTTATTTATAAGCATCATAGCATTCAGTCTTCCATTCTTTGTTTAAAATATAGAGGAATTCTGTTGTTTTTTTTATATGATTGCCTGATAGCCTGAAATCTGACTCATTTATCTTATTAGTTCAAATAGTTTTTCTGTATTTTTTTCTTCCATTTTTTCTTTAGAAAAATGTTGCAACGGTGATATAGTTTTGATTCTTTGTTTCTAATTCTTGTAACTTTTATTTTCTGCATCTTAACAGCTTGTCCAGGATCTCAAGTATAGTGGTGAATAAAATGAGTGATAAAAAAATAAAAACCAAACCCACTGCCGTCAAGTTGATTCCGACTCATAGGGACCCTAAAGGACGCAGTAGAACTGACCCATAGGGCTTCCAAAGAGTGCCTGGTGGATTCAAATTGCTGACCTTTTGGTTAGCAACCATAGCACTTAACCACTATGCCACCAAGGGTTTCCAGAATGGGTGATAACGGGTATCATTTTCTGCCAGTTTTAAAGAAAAGCCTTCTTGCCTCTATAGGTATACTATTTGCTATAGACATTTTAACAGATAGCCTTTATTAGATACCCAGTTGTTTTGTTTTGTTTTAATCATGAATAGGTGTGGAATTTTATCATATGTTTATTATCTACACTTAATGAGATGATATTTAAAACAATCTTTTATTATGGTGAATTATATTAACAATATTTCTAATACCAAACTGACCTTGCATTCCGGAGATAAATTCTGCTTGATCATTACATCAAGTTTTCTGTATATATCAACATACCTATGTATCTATGTGTCTGTATTTTTAACTGGGGTTTTATCATGCATGCTATTTATTATCTGACAGCTTCCACATCACAGAATAATCTTTTGTTTCATACCACAGTATAGCTGAAATGTTTTGTATTTTACAATATTCATGTACTGCGGTATCAATTTTTCAGTATCTTCTCTTTTTTTAAAACAATGTGATGTGTATTGTGATGAACAGTGGCAGCAGTCAATGCCACTGTTCAACCCAGATAACCTTGAAACACTTTTTCCCATTTTTGTGGTTTTGAGATTTTGCATCTAACAGCTGGCACATGTAATTCTTCAGTGGACTTCCCTCAGGTTACTGGAGCTTCTATACACACATGTGGAACCCCTTAACTACTGACTAACAGATGCAGAGTAGGAAAGCTCAGCTCCCCAGCCTCGGATCAGGGAAACCCTAAGGAATACTCACATTCCAGAGTTCTCCCAGCCACCTTAATGCAGGAGTTAGCCTGTGGCTGGCACCTTAGCTTGGTTTTCTCTGCTTCCCTGTCCTGTTTCTCCCATTCTCTTATCACTCACTGTTATGGATTGAATTGTGTCCTGCTAAAATATGTGTTGGAATCCTAACCCCTATAATTGTTGATTTAATACTGTCTGTAAATAGGTTTTCTTTATTATGTAAATGAGGCCATATCAGTGCAGGGTGTGTCCTAAGTTTATTCACTCCTGAGTTATAAGTAGCAGCGTAAACACAAAGACAAGGAAGCACAAATGGGGGAAGACATGCCAAGTGAAGGTTGACAAGGAACAAAGGAAGACCAGGAGACGAGGCTCTTCCCTTAGAGACAACATAGAGAGAGCCTGCCCCTAGAGTTGGTGTCCTGAATTCAGACTTCTAGCCTCCCAAACTGTGGGAAAATACATTTCAGTTTTTGGAAACCACCCACTTATGATATTTCTGTTATAGCCATCCTATGAAATTAAGACCATCACCCAGATAACAATTCCTTAATAAATCATGTGCACATGAAGTCCTCATCTCAGGGTCTGCTCTGGTAACTCAGTCTTCTTGGAGAAGTACATCATGATGTCTTTTTCAAATTTCCTCCCATGAAAGTTGATTAATTCCCATCAACAATGTGAGGTATTCTTTCTCTTCAACCTCTTTAACATTAGTGATAATGGATTTATTTGCATATATGTACATTAATATTTCTCAATCAACAAATGAAAATGGTATTCTGGTTTTATTTATATTTCATCTATTTGATCACTAAGGAAGCTGAACTTAATTTGTACATTTATAATTCCATATAGTGGAACATCTACCTTTTACCCTAATCTAATCTGCACATCTGGTCATGTCCGCACTGTCAGTAACAAAACTGGTAAGGAGCTCATTGTTCAAATGAATGTGCAGATCTTACTGTGATCGTTCCCTCTCTCTATATGGGGAACTACGGACAACTGAAATATGCCTCGTGGCACATTCCACTCATTATCCCTTCGTCTGCATTCTGAAAGTCACAGGAAATTAGCCTAATGTGTCTTCCACACAAAGGCTCTTCAAATGTGTGGAGAAACATAGGTCACTTTCCCCAGCCTGTCTTCAACACCCTCTGAACTTTTCTCTTCCCCAGGCCAAAACACTCCCAAGTTCTTTGAGTGTTCCCCACAAGACCTGGTGAGGAATTCAATCAGCACCTCTTTATGTTCTGGCCAGTCTGGTTCTTAAAGAGAATTGTGTTTTAAGCATGTCAAAGTAAAAATGATGAAGAAATATTTCCTTTAATATCAGAAAAATTCATTGCTTTCAACAGGTATTCAAGATATTTTCTTTGAAGTACCAGATTTTTCTAGATTGAATTCCTATGTCCTATAAATCCAGATGCAGTTTCTATTCCCATGATTTCTGACAATTAATATATCCCTACAATTTTATTTAAGAGCACTGGAGAAAGACATTTGACTCAAACATATAATTCTATTCAGCAACAGTGTTCAAAACAACTTTATTGCAGATAAAATCATATTATAATATATTAAGTTTCATAAAATAAATAGGTCACAGAGAATCTGGTAATCCACAGTAAAATGAAATTTAGCACTGGGCATTACTTATTCAAAAAATATTATCCACAAGCATATTTATTTTTATGTTCAACATCATAATACGCATATAACAGCAAACTAAATGTTCACATTTCTCTGTTTATAGCTTTAATATTTACAAGTTTGTTTGGCTCATGACAGGAATAAGATTTTTTAAAGTATTTCAGAGCATCTTGTAATGGAAGAGGTGCAGACTCCAGTTTCTATGCTGGGATTTACACATCAATTCAGTTCCTATGCTACATACTCTTTTTCTGTCAACTACTCTGAAGGTCATCTCAGTGTTTCGAAGGAGAAAGCAAAAGGTAGGATGTTTCAGCTCTTCGTGCACCAAAGCATACGCACATGTATGCAGTAGGTTTATTTTATGAATATTTAATATTGTTTCCCATCCTGACCCACACATGAAAGTCTCATTAGCAGAAACTTCTCTGCAGCTCTATTCAAGATGGTAATTAATGCCCAGCCACACTTTACAAACACTGAGCAGAGTGGTTCTCATAATCTTCCTCATTTTACACTACCCAGTACCTGTCAGCAGTAGGTACATCACTTTGCTTGTCATCGTTTGTTTGTTTTGTGCAAGAAAAGCTCTAGAGAATAGCAGAGCACTAGGAGACTTTGCATAGGAGACTGGCTGTACATCGAGGATGTTTTCCATACAGCTAAGTAAGTTATAGGACTCCTTGGGTGGCACAAATGGTTAAGGGCTCAACTGCTAGCCAAAAAATTGGTGATTCAAACCTACCCAGAGGTGTGTCAAAGACAGGCCTGGCAATCTGCTTTCAAAAGGTCAAAACCTTGAAAACCCTATGGAGCAGTTCTATTCTGCACACATGGGGTCGCCATGAGTCACAATCAACTTAATGACAACTAACAACAACAACAACAACAAAGCTGGCTACAGAGAGTGCAACCTGGGCACAGTTCCCTTTGAACATACTTTTTAGAGAGAAATGCGGAAGTAGAGGCAGTCCCCAGGTTACGAACGTCCAACTTACATACAAGCCAACCCCTGTAAAGCCTGTTATATTAAAAATTTGAAGGCACACACAATGGTTGGTAGTAATAAACCAGTATTACTTTATGACATACATCAAAACATTATTACTGTATTATTTTGTTAATGATGTTTTAATGTACCTGAAGTGTTTCTTTATTGTGTCCTGTGCATGGAAAGCTACACCATTTACTACATACTAAGACAAACATTTGACTAACTGACATAAGACAGGAACCATACCTAACTGTTCCAACTTATTTACCTTAAAGACAGACTTAGGAAAGGAACTCGTGTGTAATCAGGGGGCTGCCTGTCTGTGACTTTTGAAGTAGACACGGACAAAGCAGCAGCCATGGGTATTGTTTCTGCCGACGCTCTCTTACAACTTCTGCTGCTCTGGGTTTTCTCTCTCATAGGGTAAGACTTGTCCCGCTGCCATCTGTCTTCTGTCATTTCTTATGTATTCTGATGGGCAGAACATTGCTGTTATCCCATTTCTTCCCTCCCTAATGCTATTTTCCAATGTTCTCCTTTATCCCAGGATCTGTTCCTTCGTACTTTCTTCCTTTCTTATTCATTCCCACCTTGTGTATTATATCATAAGGCATACTGAAAGTTTTCCTTCCCCTCTGATACTCTACTTTTACTACCATTTGTCTTATCTTTACTCTGTACTACTACACTTAGACAATCTAGCTCCTCAATCTTTTTGAAATACTTAGTTCTAAAATTCATTCAAACATTTGTGAAGCACCTACTAAGTTCCGGGCAGTGTCCTGGGTGGTGGGTATACAACAATGCTATAGAAACAACCCAGAGCTCTTTGGGAACTCAAAGAGTTCCAGGGTAATGTGATAACTATTATCTAAAACACTGAAACCAAAAGGGAGTAAATGAGGATTTGTAAAAGGCTTCCCCAAAGAGTAATTGAGCTGGGTCTCAAAGAATGGGAAGAGGGACATTCCAGTAGGCAAGAACAGCATATGCAAAGGCAAGGCATAGAGAAATTAAAGAGAGGAACGTCACGTGTGGGAAAAAGATCTGTGTCACTTGTTTGTGGAATGGTTTTTGTAAGAACTGAGGCTGGCAAAAAAGGTTAGAGCTGGATGGTAAAGGAATATTACCAATCACAAGAGTTGGACTATAAAATGCAGATGATGGAGGGCCAGCTAAGCAAAACAGTACATGACTAGGCTAACCATTGAATTTTTTGTTGATACCATGTGTTTTCATTAACGGAAGCATGCGAGATCATTAAGCATGTCTAAATTTATGGTAGGTAGTGTGGATTTCTTTTTCTTGCCCCCTCCCACAAGCCTACCCTAAGTGTTTAGTGATATGTATGAAGTACCACTAATTACATACCACAGAGGCCCTACCGGGATCTACTGGTACGTATGTGTAACAAAAAAAACTACCAAATTTCTACTCCTCCTACCAAAAATTCAGACACATCATACAATAGCCTGTAAAAACAGTTTTCTGTGACACATGCCCATTTCTTCAGTTTTGAACAGTCATAAATGCCCCTGCTTTGTGGCAGCACACACTGTCCATGATACAGCAGCTTCTCAATAAACCCCAGAGGCTGAAAAAGCTCATGGTTGCGACATGTACCAACAGGCATGAAAGGGTACCTGCCAAGTGTGCATAAGACAGACTGGACACCAAGTGACATTGGGGAGTAAAAGCCTTTCAGAGATTCTCATAATAGTGCAAGTAAAGGAAAATGAAGGCCTAAAGTAAAACAACAGGAGTAAAGACTGCCAGGAAAACAAAGATGAGAGATATAAATTTAAGCATAGTGATATCAATAGGGGCTTATAAATTGGGTATAACAGAAAGGCTAACAAGATCACCTTGTTTCAGGCTTGAGTCCTTTAGGTTTATGGTAAAGGCATTTACTGAGATAAAAATACAGGAATAATATGCCAATTGGGAATACAGCAAGTTTAATTTTAGATGTACTGAGTTTGAAATGCCTATGGGTGTTCCCACCTAGGAGACAGGTGGAAAGAAGTCTGAAAACTCAAGAGAGAGTTTGGGGCTAGGAAGAGAGATTTGTGAGTCACATCCAATAAATAGTAGATGAGGTCACTGGATTAAATTAAATTACCCAAGGACTACACAGAGTAAGGATCAGGGTGAAGAATGGGACCTGGGACAGAACACATATTTAAGAAATGGGATGAAGGTTTTGGAAAGGAGACTGGCAGAGAATCAGAACCAGGTGAGACTGGGACAGTGGATGCCATGAAGTTATGTCATGACAACACAAAGTGGTTAAAGGTATGAAATCTAAAAGAAAGTCAGAGTGGACGAAGACAGAAAGCAAATCTTTGAGTGTGACAAGCAGTTAAAACGTGGATTTCTTGTTTATTGTTGTTATTGTCAGGTGCCATGGAGTTGGTTCCAACTCATAGCGGCCCCACACACAACAGAATGAAACACTGCCCAGTTCTGAGCCATCCTCACAATCATTATGCTTGAGCCCGTTGTTGCAGCCACCATGTCAATTCATCTTGCTGAGGGTCTTCCTCTCTTCCACTGACCCTCTACTTTACCAAGCATGATGTCCTTCTCCAGGGGCTGATCCCTCCTGATAACATATCCAAAGTATTTGAGATGTAGTCTCACCATCCTTGCTTCTAAGAATCATTCTGGCTGTACTTCTTCCAAGACAGATTCGCTCATTCTTTTTGTAGTTCATAGCTTAGTCAATATTCTTTGCCAACACCACAATGCAAAGGTACCTTTCTGGCTTAGTATCATCAAATAGCACTTGGAGCCAGAAGGCAGTGCACTAAGGGGGACACTAATTTTTTTTAAAATTCTGTAGGAGAGAATAAAAGAGGAAGACGAAGGGGCCTGAGAAAGTGTATGATACAAGGGGAGGTTTTCTTCTTTTACATTTTTATTGTTTTTAGAATGGGAGAAATGTTAATATGCTTATAGCCTGCGGGTATAGCGTCAAAGAACAGATGAAAGATGGGAAAGAAAGGAAGAGATAAGCATGAAACTAAGGCAGAAGCAGAAAAAAAAAAAAAAAAAAAACCCACGAACAGGCTGACCTTTCTTTCATGCACCATTTCTGAGAACAAACGGAATGATGGAATCCAATAAGGCTGGATGGGCTGTGGACAAAAGCATAGGTATGGAGATGGAAATACAGTGATGAGAAGCATAAAAGTCTCAGCATTTATTACTAGTGGAGCCCCTACTATCTGTCAGGCACTATTCTATTTTACCAATATTAACTCATTTAATCCTCACAACTTCTCTTAGCAGGTAGGTGCCATTTTACAGACAAAGAAATAAAGGCAAAATAAACTTGCAGAGCAAGGGCTTGAGCCCAGTCCAGATGAAGAGCCCTACCCTTAACCTCTGTGCTATACTGCTGCTCTGAGAAAGAAGGTGTCAGTTGCGGACAGGGGTGCAGATAACTAGGGAGATTTGTCGGGAAAATGCCATGGGAAATGAATGGGCACAGACCAATAAAGACTGTTTTGAGGAATAAATAAAGAAGGAAGGACAGTGCCGGGGCTCAGCTCTGTTTGAAGACCATGCACCACAGTTTATTTCTTCTAAAATGCTTATGATCTGGGAGAAGAAAACAGGAAGGTAGGAGAATAGTCAAGTTGTTTGAATTTTGCTGTAAAGATGGGGCACAAGATTAGGGGGCTAAGGAACTTGAATGAGCTGGTTCAGCAACATTGCCAGAGAAAGGGTCAATGGTGAATAGGGTGGGAAGAGAAACCAAGAGCAGGATGATGGGATGGAAGGAGTCAAGAGCCAACACGTCTTTGAGGAAGAAAATCCGGTGTAACGAGAGTGAAGACACACTGTGAGAGCCGGCAGGAAAAGAGGCTGTGAACAGAACAAGATACTACAGACAAGGATTCTGGAGGTAAAAAAAAGACTAGTGTTGATAAATACAATCAGCTGAGGACAGTTCCATTACTTTATAACAGTATCTCAACACACACCTAAGGTTCTACAACTGTACCAATGCAGCCCAGGTTTCAAGAGAAGGTCAAGTGATATACCGTATTTTCTAGGATTGAGGAACATCTGAGTAAATTATACTAAAAAAAGAGTGGCCACGGAATTAATGTGCTGATGAATCTTTAGAGATATGATGTCCATGTAAGATAGGAGGGGAAATAGATTTGGGAGAGTTCTGTCTGACTAGGGTTAAGCTAGAATTAGAAGGTCTAAGTAAGGATTTTACACAAAGGTGACAATAAAATTAATTCCCTCTTGTCAAACTATTCCTGTGTTTACTTCCTTTATCCAGATGGATGATAATTTCCCTTAAGAACAGAAAACTACTTACAACTTGGCTTCTCCACACCCTAACATAATTCTGGAGCCCTGGTGTCACAGTGGTTAAGAGCTACAGCTGCTAACCAGAAGACTGGCAGTTCGAATCCACCAGCCGCTCCTTGGAAACCCTGTAAAGCAGCTGTACTCTGTCCTATAGGGTTGCTATGAGTCGGAATCAACTTGACAGCAATGGGTTTTTTTTTTTTAAATATAATTCTGAGGATATTGTAGAAGTACTGCATACATATACTTGATAAACTGAACACATCACTGAATTTGCCTCTGAGAGAATCCTTAAAAAAGATCCTTTAGGAATCAACTCTTATGCAAATTAGAAAGGAAGCTCTGAGAGGACATGATCCAGGTAGAAAAATTAGTTGGAAGATGAACCAGATAATTTGACTGTCATATGACCATTACTGATTAATTCCTATGTGCCAGTAGGGCACAGGAGAAAATATCTGGTTTTGCTACATACTTACAGTTCTTTTTCTTTGAATCCATTCCAAAGTTAACATTATACAGCACAAGCTACATTTTTCGCTTACAAAGGCAAGTGTGAGTATGTGTGATATTATTTTAAACTTGGATGAAGATCAGGGCAAACTAAATAAACTGTTAAAAAATAGTCTCACCGAAAAGAAAGAAAAAAAAAGGAATTTTCCCACCCACATGACCAGCTCTTCATCTGGCACCACTGCAAAAAGCAATTCTTCAGTTCACACTCTTTCAAGAAAGAGCGAGAAAAAGTGAGAGAAAATTGGAGAGAGAAAGATGTTTTAACATTGTCATCCAGAGGAGAAATATTGAAATCAGCTCTGTTGAGCATCCTGGAAAACATAAAATGAAACTAAGTAAAAAAAAAAAGTTACCAATATGAAAAGAAACAACCAATAAAATAAAGCACCATCTTTAAGGACACAATGTAAGAACAGGCTCATAACAGAAAATGCAGATTGGTTTTAATAAACTAACACCAGCATTACTCTCTCACATATTCTCTTCCTCTCAATTTAAGTCTCTACAGGAGATCAATATACCCTCAGAGCTGTTGGTTCTCTGGACTCAGAAAGATGAGCAAAGTTAAAATAATATGGAAACCTGACCTACTGACAGCCAGTCAGCAGAGTTCTATGACTTTAATGTGACATGGCTCAATATAATATGTAACTTGAATATTTCCATGTACAAAGTAAAACAATCCTACCAAGTTTAAATAATTAAAGATAAATTTTATGACATAAGTGAAGAATAAACTGAAGTCAATTATTTCATTCTAACCAAATCAAAAGTCAATATCCAGAAATCAAATGATGCATTGCATTGGGCAAAGCTGCTGCAAAAGACCTCTTTAAAGATTTAAAAAACAAAGACGACACTTTGTGACTAAACTGCACCTGATCCAAGCCATGGTCTTTTCAATTGCCTCATACGAATGCAAAGGCTGGACAACGAAATAAGACGGAAGAGGAACTGATGCATTTGGACTGTGGTGTTGGTGAAGAATATCAAATATAACATGGATTTCCAGAAGAATAAACAAATCAATCTTACAAGAATACAGCCAGAATGCTCTTTAGAAGCACTGACTTGACTTGCTTTGACTTGATTTCTTTGGACACATTGTCAGGAAAGACCAATCACTAGAAAAGGGCATCATGTTTGTTAAAGTAGAAGGTCAGAAAATATGAGGGAAACCCTCCACAAGATGGATTGACACAACAGCCATACAACGTAATCAAACATACCAATGATCATGAAGATGGCACAGGACCACGCAACATTTCATTCTGTTCTACATAAGGTCATCATGAGTAGCTGCTGACTTGATGGCAACTGACCACAACAACAAAAACAACAGCAACATGAGATACTCTGCTGCTTTGCCCCTTGCAGGATGAGTCTTTCTTTATGACTATATCTAGTTTATGGCCAACCTGACCAGTAGGGGTGATAACGCATTCATGTCAGAAACATTTCATCAAACCACTTGTTTCAATGTGTTCTACTAAGCCATGATTAAAAATATTACCAGATTACATTTATAAATAATTCTTTTGACAATCCACTTTCACATAAATTGTCTCATTTGACCCCGTCTCTCCCAAATGGTGTTCTGGAATACTAAGCTAACTGATTCAATATGAAGATTTTTTATATGAGATAATTAGAATTTCACAGGGAAAAAAAACAAATTACCATATATATTGACAGTAATTGACTCGATGGCACACAACACACACACATTGATGATAAAAATCAAACTAATTTCACAAAAGTTTGTTTCTTGTAAATGAGACATTCTTTGATTACAGAACAATGTTTAAACTCCTAGGTGGAAATTAAGACACCAACATAAATTTATACACCAACATAAAGATATGGATGTCCCTTGTTTTATAAAGCAAAACAAATTCACCCTGGAAAAGAGAGGAGGATGAAAGAAAACAACACCCCAGCCCTGCCATTCAGTCCTTGTCTTCAGAGCAAAACAAAATAATGGAATTGATTATTCAGGAAAATCACTTTCATCTACTAATTGACCAAAAATACAGACAGGCTATGTTTGTATGTTAAACGATTTATGCAGTATCTCATTTTCCACTTTTATTTTCAAATAAAATACAAATATTTTTCTCATCAGATAAGAAAAGCCAAACTAGAGATAATGTAAGAGTTTACTGCAGCTATGGCTATCTCACATTAAGAAAAAAAGCAAAAGGTTCATGTATTTCAAGGAAATGGATCTCTATCAGCCATAGAAAAGGTCTTATCCCAAAACACCAAATCTAATGTCTTTTCTAAAGTGAGAAAAAGCATAAGTTTTAAAATATGATTATAATATATTTATGGAAATATGTCAAACTGAAAAAAAAATGACAGAAAAGAATAGAGGAAGGATATTATACCGCTTGGTTTTTCCCCTGGCATGGAAAATTCTCCGTTATCAGTATTTTCCAGTAAGCATTCCCCCAACACTTAGAGAATATCAAATGGTTCCTGACTATCCTAAGATATGCTATAAGCTAAGCAATTGAATAGTTTTTATCAGGTTTGAAGAATTTAGGTCAATAGCTAAATAATATACTATTGACTGCTTATAATATTACAATCTTTGCATCCCCCAAAGAGTACTGTAGCAAATATAAGGGTGAATTTTAAAAAGGTATATACATGTATATGGAAACCCTGGTGGTGGAGTGGTTAAGAGCTATGGCTGCTAACCAAAAGGTCAGCAGTTTGAAATCACCAGGAGCTCCTTGAAAACTCCATGGGGCATTTCTATTTTGTCCTTTACTGTCACTACGAGTTGTAATTGGCTGGACAGCAATGTGTTATATATGTATATATCTTTTCCTTTTTTTTTTGCAAAATATAGACCAAAAAAAAACCCAAACCCCCTGCCATCGAGTCGATTCCGACTCACAGTGACCCTACAGGACAGAGTAGAACTGCCCCATAGAGTTTCCAAGGAGCACCTGGCGGATTTGAACTGCTGACCTCTTGGTTAGCAGCCGTAGCACTTAACCACTATGCCACCAAAATATAGACCAGCATGGAGTAATTAATTACCTATGTTTTAGCAATGTCCCTGAGGATAAAAGCTCACAAGCCTTCTCAAGGAGCAGTCACAGCAGGTCTCACATCAAGACTGTTTTTGTCAGTATTTAAAGAAACTTCTCCCTTTTTTTTTTAACTTTGGAGCCCTGGTGGTACAGTGGTTAACTGCTACAGCTGCTAACCAAAAGGCTGGCAGTTCAAATCCACCAGCCACTCCTTGGAAATCTTAAGGGGCAGTTCTACTCTGTTCTATAGGGTCCCTGTGAGTCGGAAACAACTCGACGGCAACGGGTTTGGTTTTTTTGTTTTTACCTTTTTTATTCCCTTGAGATCGAATTTAAAAAGAAACATCAGAACACATGATTTGAGAAGTTAAGCCCTCATACATCCTGACAGCAATTGTAGAAAGCAAGGTGTCATCTACAGTAAAATTACTTATTCTGATTGTGTTTACCTAGAAGAGCAAGACTCGAAGCTTGGCTTTTTAATTAAATTTGAAGACTGAACATATTTTTGTGCTTGCCAAGAGCAGTCATGAAATTCCTAGAAAGAGGCTAGAAGACACCTGCAGCTCAGTGGGATGGAGGATTTTGTCAATTTGATTTAAGTCTTCAATTGTCACTGCTTAATCTCCACTCCTTCCTGAAACTCTTAGGAGTAAAACCTGGTCTCAGGGAAAAACAGATCTGGAAATTGCCACAGTAAACAACTGTGACTAAGACTGGCATCGTTCTGCCCTTCACTGTCAAGGGTCCTATTTAGCATACATCTCACTTCCTATTTTGTAATGCTGAGTCCAGTTCCTGAATTTTCATTTTTTGGCTAAGCCTGGTGCAAGGAAAGTCTTAAAGAAACAGCGTTCTTGTCAATGATATGCCTCCTATCTTCTAGATGGAGCCCTGGTGGCGCAGTGGCTAAGTGCTTGGCTGCTAACCAAAAAGTCAGCAGCTAGAATAGCTCTGTCCTACACAGTTGCAGTGAGTCGGAATCAACTCGACGGCAACTGGAATCTTCTAGATGGGAACGAGGTTAATGCATTTTGGTAGGGAGTAAAGGACAGTAGTGGGAACTGAACTGAGAGCATTTTATTGAGCAAATAAAGATAAGACTCAGACAAGAAAATTTATAAGATAATGTTATTGTAATGAAGAAAACTGAGCAATTATGGTAAAATCAAACAAACTTTATAATAGTTTGTTTCTTATAAATAAGAAATGCCTTGGATATAAATCTATTCCTTTAAAATAAAAAGATAGTTTTCCTAGTCTGAAATTACAAAATTATTATATAATAAATTTTACCACACATATCTCTGGCTCTATAATCACCTTCTCAACCAGTGGCACAGACCCCAAACTACTTCCAGAGGGTATGCCTGCTGAAGGCACGACTTTGGCTCACTTTGAAGGAATATAAAGCAGCCTATTCAGGTACAGATCCTCCTCAGATTCCATGTTCAGCTAATAACACATAATCTGGACGATTTCAAATCCATTGCTCATTAGTAATGCTAATTGCTACCATTTATTGAGGAATTATTATGTATCAGGTGATTCACTGAGCCCTCTCACCCACTGTCTCATTTATGACTTACTCCAAATACCCTACTAGGAAGGTATTATTGCTTTTTCCAACTCATCATTCCTTCAGTAACTTACCCAAGTCGCAAAGACTAAAAGGGTTTTTCCACCAGATTGCACATAAGTTGTGTCCCTGAGTGGTGCAAATGGTTAAATGCTTGGCTGTTAACTGAAAGGCTGGAGGTTCAAATCCACCCAGAGGAACATCAGAAGAAAGGCCTGTTGATTACTTCTAAAAAATCAACCAATAAAAACCCTACGGAGCACAGTTCCCCTCTAACACGCATGTGGACACCATGAGTTGGAGTAGACTCCAGGGCAACTACTAAGTTACTCTCTGTACCTCCCATATGGTACTTGGCCGAAATTGCCTTGTTATCAAGTATTCTGCATGTGAAACTTACCCCTACAACTACCGCCAAGAGCCTTTGCGTCATATTCAGAGTGTTCCACAGATACAGAAAGCTCTAAATACGTATTCGTTAAATGGACAGTACTTTCTCTCTCTCTCCTCTCAGGGTAGTTAACTTTTTTTCTCAGTACATTTTCTGTATGATTTTTTACTGAATAAGATCATGTACCTTTTCCGAAAACCTGTTTTTCCCTCCCATTCCATTAAGAGGCTATGCTTTTATCAAATTCTGGGATAGATTATCAACTCCAAAGATTTCATTCAGTTTCAAGAAATCTGAGAACATATGGAACTCAAGATAACGTTTATGATACAAATAAATACAAATATGCTAAAATAAATCCAAATATACCTTTAGCCAGAAAGTTCACCCCAATGCTAAAGAAGTGCTTGTCTTAGACATCTAGTGCTGTTGTAACAGAAATATCACAAGTAGATGGTCTTATCTCTCACAGTCCAGTAAGCTAGAAGTCGGAATTCAGGGCATCACCTCCAGGGGAAGGCTTTGTCTTTCTGTCAGCCTTCTCATCAATCTTCCACCAGATTAGGAGCTTCTCCATGCAGGGACCCCAGGTCCAAAGGACATGCTCTGCTCGCAGTACTGCTTTCTTGGTGGTATGAGGTCCCCCTATCTCTCCACTCACTTCTTTCTTTTATATCTCAAGAGATTGCCTTAAGACACAATCCAATCTTGTAGATTGAGTCCTGCCTCACTAACACTACTGCCACGCATCCTCCCTCAATAACATCATAGAGGCAGGATTTACAAAATATAGGAAAACCACACAATACCAAGAATGACTGCCCAGCCAAATTGATACACACATAATTCATTCCATGACAATGCTCTTACAATATTTTAGTGGTATGAAGTAAAACTGTTAAAAATGACACACAAAATAGTGAAGATCTGTCCAAGTGAGCTTTTTTATAAACTTCAGTATGGCCCTGACAGGCACTGAAGACTCTCAGGAGTTAACACCACAATGAAATAACCTCAGAGGTCTCATTCACCAAATCTACCAAGGAAGACAACCTATAGTCAAGACTCTCCAAAAGTAGTTTAATGCATTCCCCCCACTCCCAGGATTCTGGCGCTAAAAGTGTGAACACGTACATGTTAGAAGGGCCTGGATCAACCCCATCTCCTTCCTTTGGGTAAAAGCCCTCTGGGAAGTATCCAAGTCGGCTATGATATGCTTTTAAAGCACTATATATTGTTTCTTTGAATGGTATACATTAGGCATAAATCCATGAATCAAAAACTATCTATCTTGAATAAAAAAAATAAAATTAAGATAAAAAAAAAATTAAGACAACAGATCTGAGTTGAGCCAGAGGAATGTGAACGTATCATTTTCTGCTTTTCGGATTAATTCCTTGAGAAATGGGTTCTGCAATGGCACTGCCAAGAAACCTAAGAGAAAGATGACCAGTGGGATCTGGCCGAGAGTGGAAACCCAGGACACACTGATAAGCTGCTGCCCTCAGAAAAAGCTGTAGATGGGACTTGGGCTAGACTCAGCTGCTTGGACAGAGTCCCTGGCCAGGGACTGAACCCTGGTCTAGGAAGAAGAGCTAGCAAAGGAACTCATAAATAGGCAAGGGACCAGGGTATGGAAAATGGTTGTTTTTATGCATCTGTGTGTTAATGATCAGGAGGGTGTATGATCAGATGAAGTGGGAGAGAGGACAAGGGCAGAGGAGGAGGAAGCAAGGAAGGCAGGAAGAATTGCAACACAGTAGTTCAGGGCACCTGCTCTCCAGCTAGATGGTCGGGCTTGAGCCTACCTCAGCCTTGACCAGGTTATCTTTCATTGCCTTAACTTTTTCCTCTCTCAGATGGGTATAACAACTGAGCCTACTTCCTGGGCTGTTGGGAGCATAAAATGACTTAGCTGGGGGCAGATTAACCAGTAAACAAGGTATGAACTGGCTTACATTAAGCAAGCTATGCACAGGCTTTCTTGTGTTTAGATGTGGTGAAATCGTGCACTGCAGATTAGTAAATTTGTGCATACCTTGCTTATTGGGTAATCTGTCCCTGGACTTAGTCACTTAAAGTGCAAAAAACTATGCCTATCCCTGAGTCAGACCTCAGGGATGTTTGATATTATTATCATTGCTTACGCATTTCTTTGAGGCTTTCCTATAAAACTAACACAAACCTCTCTACCAGAGAGGGAGCTAAGACCCGATATAAGTACAGAAAGAGACTAGAATAGTTCAAAAATAAAATGTAAAGTTCAACAAAGGATAGCAACAACTACAAAAGTAAAGTGCTAAAAAATCGAATAAAACAACTAAAACCTGGAAATCTCTGTGGAAAAGAAAAACCGTGCACTAGAAAGAGGGGATAAAACAATGTTGTGCAGTTAAAGGTGGTGGATAAGCCAGAGGCCAAGAAGCGAAACAAGCAGCAGGAGACAGGCTCCAAATATCACACATCTGACCACAAGGCTGACAGCGCTCCCAATAATAAATAAGAAGAGAGGCCAAGGTTTTAGGAGGTGACAGTCTTGACAGAAAATAATCAAAAGAACACACCACTCCTGACAGTTTGATAATATCTGAAGATTTACTATCCAGCAGCAGAGGAGCCGGGAAGCCAGTAACATGCAGAGACCACAGGTCCTCAGTGTCCTCAGTGTCCCAGGCAGAGAGCACATGAGAAGGGGGTGCATGGGAGCAGGCCTCGTGGGCCAGCCATCCTGTGAGGAATCCCATTTCCCTCTCGGAGTTCTTTTTACACTCAAAATGATGTTTCTGGTCTTGACTGAGTTTTAGGTCACAAATTTACTTAGATACACTATTTTCTGGGCTCTTTTTGGCCCATCGTACAGAAACACCTGCTCTTTCCCACTCCTCAACCAAGCGTTGATGTGGCCTGGAGTGACTAACCCAAATGGACCCACAATGAATACACAGCTGAGATCACACCCAAGAAACAGTACCAAGGGTGGAAGGTAAGAGCAGGAGAAAAAAGCAAGTGCTTGCTGTACATGAGGTAACTATGTGCTGGGGCCAACTAACAACACTGGCCACAGGGCAGCAAACGGCCTCTGACGCAGGACCAGAGAATATGGTCCAGGATGCAGGCTGAGCACCAGGAGGGGAAACTGCGAACCCTCCCCTAAGGGGCGTTACTGTGTTGTCTGACTGGGGGTAAAATAGGGTGGTATGGGGGTAAAATAGGGTGGTATGGGGCAAACATGCAGGCCAGATTACAAAAAAAAAAAAAAAAATGTATGCCCAACTTCCTAAGTACTTTCTCTGCTCTACTAGGAATTAAAATGGAAGAAATCACATCACTGATAAGTTTCCTAATTTAAAATACCATTTGTTATGGCTGGCCAGCTCTGAGATAGTGTCCCATACAGTAAACCACCCCTAAGTGTCTTCATACACTATACACTTCTTCATACACTATAATAAGGTAACAATAACAGCTAAATCTAGCTTACTAGGGAAATATCAGAAGTATTGACATTAAACTTAGGAACAAGAAAAGTATGTCTGCTATCACCCAGGAATAAGAAATATTTCTACAACAACACTACTATTTTCATTGTCTTGGAAGTATCATCTAACAGTGAGAAAAGACAAAACAATTGGAGGCATGACAACTGGAAAAGAAAAAATTATCTCTAATTGCAAAATAAATGTCTGGAAAACCAATAAAATCAATTGAAAAATTACCACCAACTATAAGAGATATCATTTCATAAATTAACATACAGAAATCAATAGCCTTCATATATACAAACAAAAATATACTTATTAAAAAAAAAAAAGTCGCTATCGAGTTGATTCTGACTCACAGCTACTCTATAGGACAGAGTAGAACTGCCCCAGAGGGTGGTGGATCTGAACTGCTGACCTTTTGGTTAGCAGCTGTAACTCTTAACCACCGAGCCACACACATTTTAAAATCTAATGGAACAAAGGAAACCCTGGTAGTGTAGCGGTTAAGACCTACCACCGCTAACCAAAAGGTCGGCAGTTTGAATCCTTGGAAACCCTATGGGGCAGTTCTTCTCTGTCATATAGGGTCGCTATTAGTCGGAGTCTACTCCACTGCAATGGATTTGGTTTGGTTTTGGTTATACCCTTTGATAAGGAGCCCTGGTGGTACAATGGTTAATCACTTGGTTGCTAACCCAAAAGTCAGAGGTGCAAACCCACCAGTGGCTCCGCCGGAGAAGAGACCTGATGATCTGCTCCCACAAAACTTACAGCCTTGAAAATCCTATGGGGCAGTTCTACTGTGTCACATGGAGTCACTATGAGTTCGAATTGACTCTATGGCACTCAACAACAACACACCCTTTACCAGTACAACATCAAAATTTGAACTAAATTTCTGCTTCCTCAAAATGAATTTTCAGGTATCATTGCCTTGGCTGTATTCATTAAACAGTAATACTGAAGGCAGGTAATAAGGCAGTAGATGATGAATCAACTCCAAACCTTTTGACCACTGAGGTCCATTTTATTATTTGTTAACGGAACCAGTTACCAACCTGAATTAGCACAAATGGCTTGTGCGCGTCTACTAACCTACAGGCTGGCGATTTAAACCCACTCAGCGGTGCCACAGAACAAGGTCTGCAGTCTGCTTCCGTAAGATCACAGCCAAGAAATCCCTGCGGAGTAGTTTCACTCTAACACATTGGGTTGCCCCAAGTTGAAATCAACTCAATGGCAATGGTTTTTGGCTTATTATTTAACAAATTACTTTCCTTTAAAAATTATTCAAAAGTATAGGGCATGTAGGTCAATCTCAAACTTCCGAAATCATAAAATCAATAAGCATCATTGCACTGAGCTTATGTAATTTCATGCAAAAGTGAAAACAACTGTTGTTTTAGCTGGTCTTCATCAGTGTTTTCTATGCTAAGATGCAGAGGCCAATAACTTTCTTGAAACACTAAAAATACTGCTAAGTTCACTGTCCCCTAGGATTTTCCCAAACTAGCATGGAAGATGTTTTACGGCTGTCAATGTTCAATGTCTCTGGCATCCTTGCAAATCAAAACATTGTTTTCTAATTGTACCTCCAATAGCAGCCAACAATTAAATTAGCTGGGTATTCCTAAAATCAACACCATTGGGAAATGTCACATGATGATGTATTAGATTCCTTTACCACGGCAATACTTTTCTCCCTCTTCATTACCTAGGAACCACTCTGAGGGGGAGAGGTGGGAGGCTGAAGCTATTTTCAGTGCTGCCCAATTCTTGTCACATGGATGGCCTCCAGTCCTTTCTCCGTCCCATCTCCTATTCTCCTTTTTTTCAATGTACATTTATTTAATGATTCCTAGGGCCCAGGCACAGTTATGGATATTAGGATTTGATAAAATCCAGAACAAAACAAATATATTTCCCAGAGTATCTTAAAAAATCTGAGAAAGGAACTGGTAGATTTCTGAAGTTTCTCCATCTCTGACATCAAAAAGCAAATCCTGAAAAGCACGGGTTTCCAATATCTAACTTGGAGATGGGGTTGTTGTGATGGCCATTTCTTGACCACAGGACAGAGAGAAACCTACTCTTGATTTCTGAAACAGTGATTAGGTCTGTAGTAACATCAAGAGAAGAGCATTTGCCATTACATTTTCTGTTTTGGGGATCAGATGGCCTGCAAGCTTGTGACAGCTTTGTTCAGAAGAAATATATATTTTTCATTTATGCTAGAGAGCATCAAAGGACTGGGTGATTGAACCATATCGTCCTGACTTCACCCCAAACAAACAGGATTCTATTTTAAAAGCCTGGGCATTGCAAATAACTTAATTTGAATGACAAAGGATGGCTGAAAAAAAAAAAAAAAGAAACCACTAACCCACTGCCATGGAGTCAATTCTGACTTACAGCGACCCTGCAGGACAGAGTAGAACTGCCCCACAGGTTGGGCTGCAGAAAAATTAAACTTTCTCACTGGCAGGAGTTTTGATGTTTATTGGGCTCTGTAAGCACCTTTACACTCCAGGATTAAATACTTGATAAAACCTTGAAAAAGTGGGTGAATTTCTGTGGCTATGAGAAGGAAAAAAAAAAAAAAAAAATTTTTTTTTTTTTATGAGAAAGACTCAGGGCCTCAAGACATACCAGTATTACTGCATATGGTTTGGAACCTGGCCTGGTACTAGACAACAAAATAATTAGAAATGTAAGAAGAAAATAAAAAGCAAGGCAAGGAGAAAAGTGCAGCATATGTTATTTGAAATAATGTCAAATACGACAGGAATCCCAAACACAATGTAAGTGGACTAAAATAACAGTCAAAAGGCAGAGAATGCCAGAATAGCTTTAAAAAGGACAGACATACAATTTACAAAAGACACACTTTAAAACACAAAAGCATGAAAGGAAGGAAAATATACACTAAGTGAGGAATTAGATTTAGTCCTTTGCCAACTAGATATTAGAATTGATATAAAGCTGTAGCAATGAAAATGACATTTACTGACTGAAGGATTGTCAAACTGACCATGGGAACAGAACCAAGACGCCAGAAGCAGACCCAAGCTGCATGGAGAGTCAATACAAGGCAAAGGTTGCACTGCAGGTGAGCTGCAGAAACAGACTGTAAATGTTAGTAGGCAACTGGTTGTCCACATAATTTTAAAAAATAATAATTTTTTTTTTAATTAGGTTCCTACCTCACCACCCATGCACAAAAATCTAGGTGGATGATAAATATGAAATGAACAATTTTAAACTTAAAAAAAAACAGAATATCTATCTGTCTTCAAGATAGGAAAAGATTTCTTAAACAAGATCCTCCTCCCCTCAAAAAGAAACCCATAAAATATATGTAAAACAACAAATTAAGTATCTTAATAACGTCAAAAGACACCATTAAAAAAATACAAAGGCAGGCTACACACTAGAAGGAGATATTTGACCCTTAAGCAATAAGGGTTATTATATATCTACAATATATAATAAAATTCCACATAGCAATAAGAAAAAGACACAACTGATAGAAAAAAATACTAAAATAACTAAACAGGAAATGCACAAAACAATATTTGAATATACAATAAGTATATGAAAAGGTATTTTTTTTTTAGTAATCAAAGAAACACAAGATAAACCCACGATGTTCTATTACATGTTTCCAAATAGCTCAAAACGTGCAGTCTGACAACACCAAGTGTTGACATGGATGTGATGGGGCAGTAATATTTACGGAGCTTATGGGAATGTAAACTGGGACAACTATTTTGGAAAATAATTTAGTAATATCTATTAAACTTGAAAAGGCACATACCCTGTGACACAGCAATTCTACTCCTAAATGCACTACAGAAATTCTTGCGTATGTGTACAAGATGACACATACAAAAAATCTTCATAGCAGCTTGTTTGGAATGGCAAATAATTAGAGTTATCTAAATATCCACCAACAGAAGAACATTGGATTAGAAAATCGTGGGATATTCATATGTTGAAATACTCTGTAACAGAAAAAACTAATGAACTGAAGCCATGCCTTCAACTAAATGAACCTCACAATATTGGGCAATAAATGCAAGTTGCAGGAAAAAATACACAACATAATTCACAATGGATTACCCAAAACATAAAGTTGTAAACATGCAAAACATAAAGCTGTAAACATGTAAAAATCAACATATTAATACATACAGTAAAAAACAAAAATGAATGTTTGAAAATAGTAAACACTAAGTTCACAGCCCATAAGCCATTTGAAGGCAGGGCCTTTATCGTAATTTGGGTGCCACTTAGCACAGTGCTTGGTAGACAGTGGGAGCTCATAAAATTTGTGGAATGAATATTAAATTAAATAAAAATATTATCTTCCCTAGATAAGACACCTGAACACTGTTGGTGAATGAGCTCTTCTATCTATTTAAGTAAAAACTCTAATCTAGAAGTTGGCAAACTTTTCCTGTAAAAACTCTGGATAGTAAATATTGCAGACCATATGATCTCAACTACTCAACCTGTCATTTTAGCAAGAAATTAACCACACACACACACAAAACATTGCCATCGAGCTGATTTCGACTCATAGCGACCCTGTAGGATAGAGTAGAACTGCTCTGTAGTTTCCAAGGAGCAACGGGTAGATCTGAGCAAGAAATCAGGCACAGATAATACATAAATAAATGGGTGTGGTTGTGTGCCAATAAAGCTTGATTAACAAAAACGGGAAGTTGACCAGGTTTGCCCATAGTTTGATGACTGCTACTCTAATCATTAAAATTATTTCCATGTGCTGTAATTGATTCTCAAAGGTTTAGAGTAAAATAATAGACACACTACCAAAATCCATACTTACCAATCCAATATTCATGTTATTATAATCACATTAAACCTATTTGGCTTCTCACTGCCTTCAAGATAAGTTTAAAGTCCTTAGGATGAATAGAAGGCTTAACATACCGATTATAAGACGACCTTCTTAATCATATTTATGGCATCACTGGCATGTCCTACATGTAATCCATGGCATACCGTTCACCATCCTCCCAAATGCCTTATTCTTTACACTGCTTATAAGGCAATCATCTCTACATTTTCTTTCTTATAAAATCTCACTGAGAGTCATAATACCCAGTTCATACATTGTCCCTGCCAGAAGACTTTCCCAAACTTTAGACTAAAATTAGTTTCTCTCTCCTCCTGCAATACATGTACAGGATGTTGTTCCTGTATCTATCACATTGTGTTTTAAATATGCATTTACATAGCTATTTTCCTTCACCAAAGTGAACACGAGCCTTTCTTATCCATTGTTGTATGCCCAGAACTTAGCTCAATTCCTACTAAACAAGAGGTGCTGAATAAGTCTTTGCGTAGGAAAGAGAAAAAAAAAAAATAAGGATGGAGTATAAATTCAAAAGGTATCTCAAGACCTTGTAAGTCATCAAGACAATACCTTGATCATCAACCATCTTTCTGCAGATGCAAAGAAATGCAAGATAAAGAGATACTTTATTGACATAAATCAAGATAAGACAGCTTTAAGCATCTATTTAACTCATTTCTTTTGTAAGTAATCAAAATGTACTTCTAGGTATGGAGCTACTAAGATATTGTTACTAAGTGTTGAGGTATCTTTCATGCATTTAATATTTTCATTCAAATGTTGAGCTGTCTGTGCCCAGTATTTCACATAAGGAATTCCACATGGTAACTATTCACACTTCGATGACTCTATTATCGAAGGCAGTGACAATGTTCGAATGTATACGCTTTGTTTAAATAATCTGTTCAAATACGTTCTCTTACGTTTAACAACTGAATTTATAAAAAGTTATTATTTACATTAAAGTATCCATCTCGGAGTGATTATATGAAGCAAAACTGTCATAAACACACACAAAGCCCCAGCACTACTGAGTTGGCAACACCAGAAAATACCACTTACTTTCATACACCTGACCTAATTGGATCTAGAAGTCATGGGGAAAAGATTAGTGTTATTTTAAAGCACCAAAAGAATTATTATTTTAAAATAATATCTAGAGTATCTATAATAAGTGATTTGGAATAAATGATGGTACTTCCTCCATCAATCAAATGTTTCATAATTTAATTTATTATTTTATGTAACTTTTCTAACCTGAAATCATTTGCAGCACCATTCCTCAAAATTCAAAGGGCAGATATCACTTAAGTCCCAGTAAAATGACCTGAAACAACATTTCTAAATGAAAACCATACATTTGTCTGATAGGAATCTATAACATTTTATGAAACTTGACTAATAAAACATTTTCATTAACAATTCATACTTTTTGATGTAACTAATATTTAATACACAGAAATAAGAAAGTTTAACTTGAAAAAATAAATGAAATTAGTACTAAGAGAATATGTCATTGCTTCGAAGAATGAAAACACATTAATCATTTTGAAACTATTTGAGGAATGTAAGCAACAACTGTACAATGAATATATATTTTCTGAAGTTCAGTTATAAGAAGTTCCAGGTGACTATGGAATCTTGACACTGTCTGAAACACATGCCTTAAGCAAGCGAACTATGGTTCTCAAGTGAACATCTACTTAGCTGACTAAGATCAAAGAGAAAAATGATGAACCCATTCATGCAAGCGTAGAAAAAGCTTAAAACACAACATCCATGTCCCGAGCGCGGCTGCACACTTCTATACTCACATTTTCATCACCTTAAGTAAAATGAGTTTAAGTTAAACTAGATGCTCAATAGTTTTTAGCAGACAGTTCAGTCCTAAATGATGCATTATAAGCAATATGTATAACTTTCTTGAATAATATATAAAGTAATGTGGGTAATTTTCTAAACTAAGGTATAATTAAATATAAAGTGAAAAGTGAGATATTATATGTTTAGTTTGTAGAGCTTTAACAACTGTGTACAATGATGTAACCATCACCCAAAAGAAGGTATAAAACATTGAGAAATTTTCCACCCTCCCTAAAGTCCTGTTGTACCCCTTTCTAATAAATTCTCCTTTCTTCTAGCAAATGTGGTTGATGTTCAACAAAGCAAACAGAACTAGACATCCAAGAATCTCTTCATTGGCAATCATTGTGTTGAAATTGCCACTACTAAAAAAAAATTGGAATTCTCATTTGGAAATGTTTTCAGAAGCTGAATGGTGACAAACTTTCATCTTTTAGGTGTCTAATTATTGAAAAAAGGTCCAAAGACATCAACAAACAAGTCAAAAAAAAAAATTCTAAAGGTGAGTAATTACAGATGGGGGCACTGAGGGTTCGGTGGTAGAATTCTCACCTTCTGTGTGAGAGGCCCAGTTTCGATTCCTAACCAATGGACCTCATGCTCAGCCACAACTTACCTGTCAATGGAGGTGCACGTACTGCTATGATACTAACCAAGTTTCAGCACAGTTTCCATACGAAGATGGACTACGAAGAAAAGCTGGCAATCTACTTCCAAAATTCAGCCAATAAGATTCCTGTGGATCACAATGATCTGATTCACAGCTAAGCATAAAGATGGCACAGGATCAGGCAGCTTTTCATTCAGTTGTGCATGGGGTTGCCATGAGTCAATGCGGACTGGACGGCAGCTAACAACAATTCCAGAGAAGAGAAGGAAGGTGACATGGAGTCAAGATACCTACGTGCCAAGTATTAGACTAACCACTTTAATATTCTCATTTGGTTTTCACAGCAAACTGGAGAAACAGTTACGATGATCTTTATTCTGGAAATAAGGAAATTGAAGTTTAATAAGCTTAAGTTACATAGTTCGGATTCCTAGTTGTAGAGCTGAGATTCAAGTCCAATTCTGTGACTCTGAAACGGTTGCTCTTGCACTACACTCCAGGCAGACTCCTTACATTGGTTAAGATTGTTTGAAATCAAAAATAAAGCATCTGTCTATGTTAATAAAGCTGATTTCCTTACCTTCAACTGAATGGGCGTGAGGTCATCTATATTGACCTTGTGATTTCATAAATGAGGAAAGTAAAGCCCAAGCAAGGAAGGAGAAAACTGGACATAAAACCCAAGTCTCTTGACTCCAAGTCTGGGTTCTTCTGCTCCAAGTGCACAGTATCCAAAGTCCTTAGTTTCAACACTTTTCTCAAAAGTAATGAAATGCAGAGTCTGGTGTAAAACAGATCAAAGCAGAGATGTCTGCTTGAAGTTATAGGAAACAAGAAGTTCCAAGTCTACTCACTTCACCTCTCTCAGTGCTATTTTCCACAATCCCTAGGGTTTGGTGGAATACAGTTTGAAAACCGTCTGCTCTACACCATGTCATCTCATAAAATTAATATGGAAGGAAGCAAAATTCAAAAACGCAAAAAAATAAACATCAATACAAAATATTTAAATTACAGTTCAATGTAACAGCATGAGAACTTCTACAAGTTAGCTCGTGAGTAAGCTCCAAATGAACGAGGCTGAAAACAGACACACAGGAGCTCAGGAAAGGAAGACCACATAGTTTGCTGGCCATGATAGGGCATGAGTTACCAGAGACGAGGACTGACTTGGGTCTTTAAAGTATGGGTAGTATGAAAACAGACGGAAGGATGGTAGAGTTAACTCCAGGTAAAAGAAACAGCATCATCAAATGCACTGGAACAAGAAGAAACAACACTACTTCAATAAAAGCAAGTAGACCAACTAGGCTGAGAGGGCTTGGGAAGCTGGCAAAGTTGATGGTAAAGGCAGAAATATAAATTGGGGCGAGATTATTTCAAGTTAACGAGCCCAGACTGTATTCTCCAGGACACAGAGAACTAAAGAAGGTTTCTGAGTAAGGCAGCAATATTATCAAAGCATTTTAGGAACTGTATTCAGACAGTGGTGTAAAGATATTCTAGGGAAGAAAAATTGGAGGAGAAAGGTCAGTTAGGAGGCTACTTGCAGATGTCTAAGCATGACAAAGATCAAAGCCAGGTTAAAACCTGAAAGGACAAAAAGAAATGAGCAGATAAAACATCAAGAAGGAAGACTTGAAAGATTTTTTTTTTTTTTAGAAAGTTCCCTGTCCTTCCAGGTATTGGAAGCAGTCTGGATATTTATCAGAAATCTTGTAAAAGGGATTCATATCTCAGATGATAAATGAACTATATAACCTGTATGGTTCCTTTTCCAGTTCTGAAAGTATAATTCCATATAACAGACTGAATGTGTCAACAAGGAGGCGGATAAACACAAATTAAAGGTTTAAAGCCTGGATGACTAGATAAGAATGACAGATAACAATTTCCAGGGTGAGACATCTATTATAGACCATTCCAACAGAGAAATGAAAAGCCAGCACAACTCCTTTGAAAATGTTGAAATAATTTAAGCCAAAAAATCAAGTAGTGTATCATGGTGCATAATCCTTTAAAGTCAAGGGATTCCAATGATTTAATGAACCATATATTTCTAGGCTATACATCAAGGAGATGACTCAGAAGCAGGCAAACAGTGATGATATAAAATGGTGTAAAATCATTTAATATTTGGTCCTTTCGACCAGTGACATAGATGCAGTACTCAACAGCAGGCCAATGACTTCTAAGCATGAAAAACAATCACATACACATACTTCAGAGTTTAGATCTTCTGTATTTATATTTTCCCTTCCTTAGTTCCCTGGTGACCTGAGGGCTGTGTTATATTGTTTCATTTTCTTTGTAAATCTGCATAGCACTTAATCTACACATCTCATGCAAAAGAAAAGTCAACTAAGTCACATGCAATTTTAGTCCAATATGTTCTCTAGATCTTTTTCACTTACTCAACGTATGAGTCACTCTCATTTTATAAATTTATGCCTAATTATTATTCTAAAGTGTACTTCCCTGAACATGCCCCCGATGAAATTTACTGTCATAATTTCTGATATCTTTTCCAATTCATAAAAGTGATTTTGATTCTAAACTGAGCCTCATCTATTCCTAGTATCATCTACAAGCACTGTCATATCTTCCTGGGGTGACAGGTTACAATCAGCAGATTTTATCCACAGGTTTGTTGCTCCATTGTCCAAATTGGCTGTTGCAATTTTTAAACAATAATTATTTGTAAGAAATTATTTTCCATGTTTACAAAGGCTTCAACGAGACTATTTCTTCACATATCTTCAAAAATTTGCAAAGAAAATTTATTTATGGGTACCCAGTGGCACAATGAGGCCCTGGTGGCACAGTGGCCAAAAGGTCAGCAGTTTGAATCCCCCAGCCACTCCTTAGAAACCCTATGGGCAGTTCTACTCTGTCCTATAACGGTCGCTATGAGTCAGAATTGACTTGATGGCAACGGGTTTGGTTTAGGTTTGCGTGGCACAGTGGAGCCCTGGTGACGCAGTGGTTAAGAGCTTGGCTGTTAACCAAGAGGGTGGCAGTTCGAATCTACCAGCCACTCCTTGGAAGCCCTAGGGAGCAGTTCTGCTTTGTCTTATAGGGTTGCTATGAGTTATAATCGACTCAGTGACAACAGGTTTTGGTTTGGGATGAACTTCTGTAACTGTGATATTAAGACCTTGATCTGAAGATACTTAAGAGAAACTGGTTGTATTGTCATAAGGAAAGCTAACTGTTTGGGGAATAAAACACAAGATAGGTTCACTGAAAGCAGCTATAGAGCTCTGTTCCTTAAGACCTTTCAAAAAGTAAGAGATTACAATTGACAAACATCTGCTCTGGGTTATTTAGACAGCCATAAGCCTTTTTTTATGCCTTAGCTTAAAACATACATATCAAGGTTTCTTATATAATTCTAGCTCATGATAAATTCTTGCAGAATGAGATCTCCAGAAAAATCAGTGAATGATAAAGTAGGTTTATCTTTCTTTCAATTTTAGTAGCAAATGATAACCGTGAAAACTCCAAAGTTTTGTCCTTAATTGATGCATATGTATATAAATTTATCCATCACATGAAAGTCCTGGCTTAACAGATTTGGGAGTCAAGATAAAGAATAAAACCCCTAAGTATTGTAAGGGGATGCTGTTAAATGTGAGCACTGTACATAATGATTCCAATTTACTGTGTTCAGGAGGACATCATTGCACTTTAACCAGTCATTATAAAGCATAGTCACATTTTGGTTCAGCTGTGTTAATTTAGAAAGTAATAAAGAGGGTTTTTAGAATTTATGTCCTAGGTATCCTCACAATCAATATTAATACATTTAATCCTGAAAAAGCTTTGGCATAAGAAATAATTATAATGCTTTATTTTCATCTTAATTGATAAAAAAATATAAAGTCTCAGCTTAGATACCTTGCTTAAGCCAAACTGATGCTCCATTTAAATTTGCCAAAGAGTTATTACATAGAAAAATGGAGTTTCTAGCGCAGACATTGCCATTAAGTGACTGCAGTGATTATATTTGTGGCAGCAATAGCAAGTTCTCCATTTATTCCTGGACAAATCAGGCCTGGCAGATTCCTAGAAGCACATGTGTGATGGAACATCAAAAATTAGAAAGGTAAAGCATAAATTTCATAAATTTATTTTTCAAAAATTCCTAAATCCTTCAGCACTTCTCAATACAAAGAATAAAGATCAAATGCTTTAGTGTGCCATGATGATCTGACCCTCTCTGCATTTACTCTCTATTATCTTTTCTCAATTCCCAGTGCTGAACCATTTCCCCCGACACCTTCCTACCTCATGGCACACCTGGCAGAATCCTGCTTTTCCTGCCATACACAGCTAAATTGGACTCCTTAATCCTACACAGTGAACAGCTGCACCCATTAGGGTTCCCATAAAGCACTGTGCACACATATGTCACTGCACCTACCACAATTTTGGTAACCACTTACTTTGTGCCTTCTCTTCTGCATGGTTAATAAGCAATGACTTGCTTTCCATGCAGTGTCCAAGACATACCACCAGCTGTCATCAAGCCGACCCAGAGTCATGGTGACCTCATGTGTGTCAGAGCAGAGTTGGGCTCCACAGGGTTTTCAGTGGCTGATGTTTTACAAGTAAACTGTCAAGCCTTTCTTCTGAGGTGCCTCTCAGTAGACTCCAACTGATAACCTTTTGGTTAACAGCCAAATATGTTAACCATTTGCACCACCCATGGACACCTCCCAAGACACCCAACCCCAAACCCAAAGAAGTACGTAATTTTTTAAAATAAATAAATGAATGATTAATGAATTTTTTACTTTGTTTAAAATTAGAAATGTTATTAGTGTGCTGTATTTATAAATAAAACGGGCTCAACATTTTTACTAATAAAGCAAATACTGGTTTAGCACTTATGTGCCAGGTATTCTACTCACTATAGAATAGGTCAAAGAAGACTACAACAAAAACGTGACTATACAGACATTCACAACTTATCCAGTAAGAGAAATATTTACCAAACGACTACATATAAATGGAATATTGCAATCAGTGCTATATGATACGTGGAAAAAGAAAATCGGATGTCATCCCAAAGTCAGGCTTTTTAAAGCCTACCCTCTGCCCGGCCAGGCATGCAGCCAGTCTTATCTGGCTTAGGGATTTTCTGCAGGTGCCATGTCACTTCTTCAGTTTCAAATAATTTGTTCATGATTGGTGGCTCCAGTATGTATTATCTCTCACAGCCTAGCCATTCATGGTTGATGAGTCATGGTCTGATTCTGGCTTCTTCCCAAGATGCTGGATTGTAGAAAACATCCTTTGGCTTCACGGTCAGTGATCCTCTCACAAGTAATGCCCACCCGGCTTCACGCTACATCTCCAAGGAATCCATTCAACATCTCTGCCTCTACTTGTCTATGAAAGAGAACTTGGCAAACCAGAATAAAGAGGAAGGTGCAACTCACTCTGATTGGGATCAGAGGTGAACACTATACAGGGGCAACAGCATTTGAGTTGGTCCTTCAATATTTGAGCAAGTGGAAATAATAAAGGGAGGGTACTCTAGGCAAAGGGGTCTTCCTGATTGAGCAAAGGCGTAAAATATGAAACTTCAAAACCCGTTCCGGTAAAGTCAAGTGAACTAGCTTGCATAGGGGACACTAAGCCACGTATCTAGAAAATGTGAAATTAGACAATTTGCATTGTAAAATACCTGGACGTGCGAAGTTATGGTTTATAAGAAAATTCCTTGTTGGAGAGAAAAGAAGAGATGAAATACATTTGGCAAAGAGTTTTACAAATGATAGCAACTTAAAAAAAAAAAAAAGAGAAGGAGGATTTCATGAAATTGGTCTCATGCAATTGCAAAGCTATTTCCATTATTTATCAAGACACCTTAATTAAATATGTCTTTCAATTTAGTTTTCTCATCTACAAAAAGAATCATTTTCTTTATAAACTGTAGTTTAAAAAGTATCAAATTTCAATGAAGAAGTCTTTTCATCAAATGATGCCAGAATAACTGGACATTCACATGCAAAAAAAAAAAAAAAATGAAGCTAGACACAAAGCCTACATCTTTCACAAAAATTCACTCAACTGAAATGTAAGATGCAAAACCATAGAACTTCGAGCATTTAACATAGGAAGCAATCTAGGTGACTGTGGGTTTGCCAAAAGTACAATCCATTCAAACAATAATGTTAGGTTTTATTAAAATTAAAAAAAAAAAAATCTGCTCTCCAAAAGACATTATTAAGAGAATGAAAAGACAAGGTATACACCGGGAGAAAATATTTGCAAAACACACACCTGATAAAGGACTTGTATCCAAAACATACAAAGAATTCTTTACACTCAACAATAAGAAACAGCTCAGTTACAAAACAGCCAAAAGATCTGAACAGACACCTCACTACAGAAGATATGTTGGTGGTTGTGGTGTGTGCCCTCAAGTGGATTTCGACTCATAGTGACCTTACAGGACAGAGCAGAACTGCTCCATAGGGTTTCTTTGGCTGTCATCTTTTTTTTTTTTTTTTTTTTCTCTCTGAATTCTATTGGCTAGAATTTTGTTGAGAGTTTCTACATCTATATTCATGAGAGATACTGGCCTGTAATTTTTTTTTTGTGATGTCTGCCTGGTTTTGGTATCAGGGTTATGCTGGCTTCATAGAATGAATTCAGAAGTACTCCTTCATTTCTGTGTTCTGAAATAGTTTTAGTACTGGTGTAAACTCTTTTCTGGATGTTTGGTAGAATTCTCCAGTGAAGGGTCTGCGCCAGGGTTTTTTTGTGTGTTGGGAGTTTTTTTTATTAGCTTTTCAACCTCTTCTGTTGTTGTGGGTCTGTTCAGATTTTTAACTTCAGTTTGTGTTAGTACGGGTAGGTAGTGTGTGTCTAAAAATTTGTCCATTTCCTCCAAGTTTTCAAATTTGTTGGAGTATAGTTCTTCCATAGTCCTCTGTTATGATCCTTTTTATTTCACCTGGGTCTGTTGTAATCTCCTCCATTCCATTTCTTATTTGAGTTATTTGTGCCCTTTCTTGTTTTTATTTACCAATCTATTTATTTTTGTCATTTTGGCCAATGGTTTGTCAATTGTGTTGATTCTTTCAAAGAACCAACTTGTGGTTTTGTTGATTTTCTTTCTATTTTTTTTTTTTTTATATTCTCTATTTCACTTATTTCTGCACTGATCTTTATTATTTCCTTTCTTCTAGTGGCTGTGGACTTCTTTTTCTGTTCTCTTTCTGTTTGTTCCAGTTGTGTAGCTAATATTTTGATTTTGTCCCTTTCTTGTTTTTTGATTTGTGCATCTACTGCTATACATTGACCTCTGAAGACTGCCTTTGTTGCCTCCCAAAGGTTTTGGTATGATGTGTTTTTGTTCTCATTTGATTCTAGGAATTTTTTGATTCCATCTTTGATTTCTTCTACTACCCAGTGGTTTTTAAGCAGGGCGTTATTTGGTTTCTATGTAATTGATTTTGTTTTCCTTGCTCTTCTTATTAGTTTCTACTTTGATGGTGTGGTGATCAGAGAAGGTACTTTCTATTATCTCCATGTTTTGGGTTTTGTGGAGGGTTGTTTTGTGGCCTAGGATGTGGACCATTCTAGAGAATGTTCCATGTATGTTGGAAAAGAATGTGTACTTTGCTGCTGTTGGGTGGTGCATTCTATATACATCCATGAGGTCAAGTTGGTTGACTGTGGCCTTTAGATCTTCAGTAAAGCTATAATCTTTATGGGATCAGATTGCCAAGTCTTTTCTCCTGCAGAGTCACTGGTGTGTTCGAACCACCAGCCTTTCAGTTACCACACAAGTGATTAACCATTGGGCCACCAGGGCTCCAAAGAAGATAGAAAGATAGCAAATAAGCATACGAAAAGATGCTCAGTACTGCATGTTACTAAACCAAAACTCCAAACTCACTGCTGTTAAGTCAATTCCAACTCATAGGGACCCTATAGGACAAAGCAGAACTGCCCCATAGAGTTTCCAAGAAGCACCTCATGGATTTGAACTGCCGACACTTTGGTCTGCAGCCAAGCTCTTAACCACTATGTCACCAGGGTTTCCTATATGTTACTGGGGAACTGCAAAGTAAAACAACAATGAGATAAGGCTACACACCTACCAGAATGGTTCAAACCCAAAACACTGACAATACCAAATGCCAGTGAAGAAGTAGAGCCATGGGAACTTTCATGCCTTGTTGGTGGGTATTCAAAATGGTACAGCCTCTTTGGAAGACAGCCTGGCAGTTTCTTACAAAGCTATACAAAAAATCTGCCCATGGATATTTATAGCAGCTTTAGTTGTATTTATCAAAAATTGGAAGCAGCCACTATTTACTTCAATATATAAATGGATTAAATTAAAAAAAAAAAAAGCCTGTGGTACATCCATACAAAGGAATATTATTCAGCAATTAAAAAAAAACTGTTAAGCTACAAGAAAACATGGAATAAACTTAAATGCATATTGTGTAGTAAAAGAAGCAAGTCTGAAAAAGCTACATACTGTATGATCCTAACTATGACATTCCAGAAAAAGACAAAAGTATAGAAACTGTAAAGAAGATCAGTGGTTGCCAGGGGTTCAGGAAAGGGAGAAAGGATTAATAAGCATAGCACAAGCACAAGGCATTTTTAGGGCAGTGAAATGATTCAGTATGACATAGCAATGGTGGACAAACGACATTATGCATTTGTCAAAACCCATAGGACTGTACAACATAAACAGTGAACCCTAATGGAAATCATGTAGTTTAGTTAATAATAACGTATCAATATTGGCTCATCAATTGTAACGAATACAGCATACAAATGCAAGATGTTGTTAATAAGACAAACAGTGTGCAGGGGAAGCAGGGATATACGGAAAATCTCTGTACCTTCACAATTTTTCTGTAAACCTAAAACTGCTCTAAAAATAAAGCTTATTTTTTAAAAAGTCTCAATTCATTGAACATTTATGCAATGTGTATTTGTTGGGTCTAGTATCTTCATTTTATATTCTTGCCAGTGTTAAGCATTTGACATTTTATCGTGAGTTTCAGTGATCAGAGCAAATCATAAAGATGCTATTTCTGTTTTTAACATATCATTTTAATAAGAACTATAACTACAGAAGGAATTCTAATAGGAAGAGGTCTAAAAAAAAAACCAAACTGAACTATTACCGACGAGTTGATTCCAACTCAGAGCACCGCTACAGAACAGAGTAGAACTGCCCCATAGAGTTTCCAAGGCTGTAACCTTTACAGAAACAGACTGCCACATCTTTCCCCCAAAGACCGCTTAACTACTGTGCCAGCAGGGCTTCTCAGGAAGAGTTTTAAGTAGGATTTAATGTCTAAATACAATGTAACTTAAGAAGTACTCCATATAATCTCAGTGGACCAGCATAAATTGTAAACTGAGTATAAAACTAAAGAGAAGAAATTAACACTGGGAATGGAATTCCCCTTTTTGGTATACTTGCTCCAGTTCCAGTTTTTTATCACTTTATGCAAAATATTGTATTTTCTTTCATTCAAATATCATAACTATCTCATATAATGACTCTGCCTTTCTATGTCCACAGCCAACATCAAGAAAGTAAAAAGAAAGAAATCATTTAAATGTGTCAGCAGTTCATCTTTTGGGTTTCTGCATATCAAGATACAATTTCAATATGTATCAGATTTGACTTCCCTGAAAATAAAAGTGGAGAACCACTTTAGTTGGCAACACTAAGGAAATTTCCTTTTTTTTAATGAAATCATTCTTCACATGAAGAAGTGCTTTTTTTCTGTGACTTCTGTATTTGGAATGAAATAAAGATGATCTTTTATCTTTTTTTCTCCTCCCTTGAAAGATGGGAAAGGTCTTTCTCCACAGCTTCCAAGTTGAAATGGTGGAAAAGTGTCAGAGGGCACAACCTGGACTAGGTTATCAGAAAATAACTGTAGTATCTATTTTCATGGAATACTTTGAAACTGGTGGCTAGTATTAACTGAGACAGTTTGAACAGTTTGAAGACCAACCTCACACAATAGGCCCTTGACAAATTCTCTCCCAATAAATGTCTAATAGATAGCTTTCAGTTCTCTTTCTACTTACTTTTTCTGCATCTTCTGACACTGTTGGCCACAAATTTATGAAATGTCCTTCTCATTGTACCAACTCTCTTGGTTCTCTGCCTACACTTCTGGCTGCTCCTTCATTTTGTCCTCTTGGCATCTACTTCCTCTGCCTATTCCATAAATGCCAACAATCCCCAGGACTTTGTTCTCAGTCCTTTCTTCTTCCTCTGTATTTTTTCTGGGAAATCTCTTTAACTCTGGCTTCAATAACCACTTACGCTCTGATGAACCTAAATGCTATATTTAGCACACATCTCTCTCCTGAGTTCTAGATTAATATCTCCAACAACTTAGTAGACATTTCTTCTTGATGGCCATCAGAGACCTCACATGAAACATTTATCTGCTAGAACTCATTGTATCCTATACAGAAATTCACTCCTCCTCATAAATGAGCCCAGTCAGTGGCATGAAAAAGAAACCTGAGGATAATGCATGACTCTTCCTTATGCTCACCACTTACATCAGTCAAGCACCGAGCTCCATGGATTCTACCTCCTCAATATTCCTTAAGTTCTTCCATGACTTTTCCACCTACCACCAATAACTTAAATTAGATCATCACCATCACTTGTATCAGCTTTCTAAGTTTTCTCTCTGCCTCTAGACATGTCCCCAAGACCAGACCACCAAAATCATATTCTGTACCCTACCTCAATTTAAATAAAAACCTTCAATCTTATCAAGTCGTTTCCCCACTTAAATCCTTGTTCTACCACACTAACCAGGAAATAAAGGTTTACATTACTAGCATGGCTTGCCACGTCCTTCATGGTTGCACAAGTCCCTGCCCTTATGGAGTTTACCATCTTAGTGGGAGAGGCAGAAAATAAATAAAATAGTGCTTAATTAAGATAACTCAACTGAAATACATAAAGAGATGGAAGGACCTACAAACTAACAGTTGTTGATATCTCTAGCATGATGTTTGAACTCCACAACAAAAGAAAAAGAAAGAAAAAATATTTTAGGTGGCATTCTAAGGAATGCAGAAACATGACAGGCATTCCCTCTACTCTTTGTCCCAAAAAATAATTCAAATTTAGGCATACTTCTAAAAAGAGTATAAGCTTACCTTTTTTAAAAAAGTATACTGTGTAGCACAAAGGTGGTGTAAATTAGTGTAGTCAGGTATGAATTAATTTCACTTTTGTCCCAAAAAATCTCAACACAAATATGCAGGACCTAGAGACTGAGATTTCTAAAATAAGCTAAGAATGTGTAAGCCCCTTCATTTAAACAGAAAATCCAGTCATCTTCAGCACTCCTTGGCTTACAACATTCTCTCTCCTGGGGAACCTCTATGAAAATGTATCAGTGAAGAGTGACCATTGTTAGTTCACCTTTTGGAGACTGTCTTCCATCAATACATATATTATATTATGGAATATTAAGTAGCCCAGAGTTAGGATCTGAGCTTCTCATTGACATTTTTTTTAATTGAATTTTTAAAGTACATAATAAAACAATCAAATGAAATTTAATGGGATATTTGTCATGGATTGAATTATGTCCCCCCAAAAATGCGTATATCAATTTGGCTGGAAAATGTTTTCCAGCAATGTATGGTTGTCCTCCATTTTGTGATTGTAATTTTATGTTAAAAAGGATTAGGGTGGGATTCTAACACCACCCTTACCCAGGTCACATCCCTAATCCAGTGTAAAGGAAGTCGCCTGGAGTGTGCCCTGTACCACCTTTTCTCTCTCAAGAGATAAAAAGGAAAGAGAAAGCAAGCAGAGAGTTGGGGACCTCATACCACCAAGAAAGCAGCACCAGGAGCAGAACACGTCCTTTTTTGACCCGGGGTCCCTGTACCTGAGAAGCTCCTTGACCATGGGAAGATTGTAGACAGGAACCTTCTTCCAGAGCCGACAGAGAGAGAAAGACTTCCCCTGGGGCTGACACCTTGAATTTGGACTTTTAGCCTACTTTGCCATGAGGAAATGAATTTCTCTTTGTTAAAGCCACCCACTTGTGGTATTTCTGTTATGGTAGCACTAGAAGACTAAGACAATATTTTTTACAACACTGGCCTAGCATGCATTTTTTAACACCTGCCCTTAACAAGGGCAGCTTTATTCCTATTTTGGGTGATAGTGAAAGTAGGCGATACACCTATAAACCAACATGTGGCAGGGCCAAACTGGGGAGGCTGGAAAGTGATGCTTCTTGCCCCATCCCCATTGGTCCACTTTGGTCAGACTGGACTCCAGGAAAGTGCTGGTGGTAATGGCCTCCACTATGATTATGGATAGAAGCACTATGCCAACAAACAGTCTACCCGGGGGACAAAAACACACCCACGCCTCACTTACAAACATGGTTAGGGTCCAAAGATCCAGGTCATTATGCAAAAAACAGCATTATACAAAAATGGAGGATGACCATGTCAGACCACAAAATGAAGGATGAATAAATCACCACACAACTGCCAAATTACATCATGACATAACTGCCAAACCACTGAGAATCATGACCCAGCCAAGTTGATACATAACCTTAACCATCACAGCCAGCATTATTCTCAGCTCACACCTCAGTGTCCATTACTGCTAGACGTACACTGTTAATGCACAAAATAGTCGAATAGTAGATTTTTTACTATTGTTGTAAATGTGAAATGTTGGATAACAAGACATGGACAAGTGAAGAGTAGGTGTATCTCATTCAGTAAACTGTGACCGCATTAGCGATGTTGACTTTGAGTGACCAATGTACAATTCAGCAATCAATGCTTCTTCCAGATTAATGGAAATGAAATACACGTTGCACCAATATACTGGGTGAGTTCCACACAGCATAATAATATGAGAACAATATGTGTTTCAAGGGCTTTTTCACATTTTGCACATAATTTAAAAAAGGAAATCCATAAATTATATGTGGAAAACAACTCTATTTGCAAGATTAGCATCATATTTTATATGCTTATTTTCCTCATGGGATAAAACAATGTTGTTTTGAACCAAGATGGACACTCTCCCACCCATTATTCCTAGATTTATAGACTATAACTCCCTGGAGATTGGCAATGATGTCAAGACAGATGAATTTGAAACCAAACTCATTTACTGTAGTATATGGTCAGGATGGTTATAAGCACAAGACAATTTTTGTTTTAAAAAAAATCCGTTTTTGTGCTAAGGAGACAAAGAGCATGTTTTTACCTATTGACTGATAAATATGTACACAGACAAAACAACCCTGAATCCTAAACTAAGTTATACAAAAATAATGGATGTATTATTCATACAAATATATGTATAAATAAAGATATTATTGTGTTACACATGCAAAAGAGAAAGCAACAGCGAGGGAAGGAAATAATACATGAAATTTTATTATTAGGTGTTAGGTTTCTTGTTTTCCTTCCCCCCCCCCCCAAAATGCCTAACAAAACAATGGCTATAAAATATCATGAATCACATACCTAATCATTATGTGAGCTGGATTTGCATTTCACCTCTCATACTCAAGGTACCATGCCATGAAGAAATGCATTCTTGTTCTGTGAGTGCAGGTGCTGTTTGTATATTTTCATTACATTCATATCTTGCAAAAGAACAATATTTTTTATAAAATTAGCATTCTCACTCACTCACACATAATTTTGGCATCAAACAATGACATCTAACTTCAATTTATCAAAATGTGGTCTTTCAATTAATAAAAAGGAAATTGATATCACACTGATCAACAGAGGGAGTTTCACATATGCATAATTGTGTGTGTGTGGTAGGAAAAAAAACAAAAGCATTGTGTTATCTGTCTCAAGCTTTTCTTTTCCTATTACACATATGGTTTCAGTAAGAAACTCATAAATGTCAATGTTAAAATTACTTTTATAGTACAATTAGCAACAAATCATATTCAAGTCGGAAACCTGAAATGCTGGCTAATGTTTTATTTGCTCTGAATTTCTATGACCACAGCCATCAATTTCCGTTCAGACTGGTTGTCTGCAGCTGGGCACGTTTCCGCTGTAGCCATTCAGCAAAATTAGGGGCTGCAAAGCTTTAGCCAGTAAACCTTCAGTCAGAGTGATTAACTAAACAGGAACTAGCAAATGAATCTACTTAATTGTGTTATTAAAAAACAGAAAACTTTAATGGCAACCATAAATGTTACAGTAGTTAGTATTAAAAGGTAGTATTATTTCAGAACATTCTACAAAGCTATTGTAACCAAGATTATGTATGACTGCCATGAAGGGAGACATAAAGATTGGTGGAACAGAATTAAGAGTGCAGAAATAAAGCCCTATGTCAATGTTCAATTGATTTTAAATAAGGGTGCCAAGACCATTAAATGGGTAAAGAATAGCCCTTTCAACAAACTATACTAGCACAACTGGATAACCACACATAAAACAATGAAGCTCAATCCCTACCTCACCTATACACAAAAATTAACACAAAATGTTTCAGCAATCTAAATATAAGAGCTAAATCTATAAAAGGAAACATGACTGTAAATCCTTGTGACCCTGAATTAGGCAACAGTTTATTAGATATGACACCAAAAACAAAGGCAACCAAAGAAAAGAGATAAACTAGACTTCAACAAAATTAAAAAATGTGTTTCAAAGGACACTATGAAATGAAAAGACAAGCCACAGAATGGAAGAAAATATTTGCAAATCATTTATCTGATAAGGGCCAAAGATCCAGAATATTTAAAGAACTCTTATAGCTCAAAAATAGAAAGACATAAATCCAATTAAAAATGAGCAAGGAATTTTAATAGAAATTTCTCCAAAGATGCAGTTAATGAGTACATAAAAAGATGCTTAACATCATTAGACTGAAGGGCAATGCAAATCAAAAGTAGAATGAGATATATCTTTATATCCATTAAGATAGCTCTAGTCAAAAAGATTAAAAATAAGAACCATCAGTGAGGACGTGGTAAAACTGAAATGCTCATATGTTGCTAGAGAGAATGTAAAATGGTATAGTCTTTTCGGAATACAGTTTGGCAGTTCTACATTAAATTAAACACAGAATTATCATGGGACCCAACAATGCTATTCCTAGGTACGTACCCAGGAGAAATGAAAGCGCGTGTCCAAGCAAAAACTCATTCACAAATGTTCATGTGCATTATTTATAGCAGCAAAAAAGTGGGAAACAAGCAAATGTCCAATAACTAATAAATGGGTAAACAAAATGTGGTATACCCATGCAATGGAGTATTATTCAGCCATGAAAATGAATGACGTACTGATACATGCTAAAACTTGGATGAGCTTTGAAAACATTATGCTAAGTGAAGCCACGCACTTATGGATTATTTCATTAATATTAAATATCCAGAAGAGTTAAATCTGCAGAAACAGAATATAGATAGATAATGGTGAAGGGGTGGGAGAAAGCAGAGTGACTGATAATGAGTACAGGGTTTCTTTTGGGGGTGATGAAAATGTTACTGATTTAGATACTGGTTTTTTTTTTTAAATGACTGTACAACTTCACAAATGTAAAAAAAAACACTATATTGCTCACTTTAAAAGGATGAGTTTTATGATATGTGAATAACATCAATAAAAAATTTAAAGAGGTTGTATTAAACTGATAAAATTTGGAACAAAATATAAAGTATTAACACTAAGGGATATCAGAGATGCTTCTTCATGAATGTACAGCCCTGAGATTGAGTCAACACCTCATTTTGAGCATTCCCTTCAAGTTAAGGCACTATGAGAATATACTCACAACTCAGCTTTTATCTGTGGCTCTTTAGGATCATTTTGTTATTAAAATTCTTTTTGTATCATATTCACCATCTAGTCTCTGGAACTGAGAGGCTTAAGAGATCTGCTTTTTCTTGTAAAAGGTATGCTTTGCCTTTCTAATATCCATCCCCTTTTTCTTTCTAAGACCAAAAGCATAAATATATCAAAGTCACATTATCTATCCAACATTCACACTTGCCACTTTCTCTAGTTGTTTCCCCTGTCCTTTGAACCCAGCCACTAGAATTAAAGCCAATGTCAAGGACACTATTTCCAGGTATCGAACAACCAGATTCCTCCAAGTCTACTTTTACATTTCAATATTGTGTGGACATTTTTACCCTGAACAGTCATAGACAGTTGCCTTTTTCTTTTCCACCACCACAAACCTGCTGCTAGAGTTACTATACCCCTACACCCTATCTACCCTAGTCTCTAAAGGCAAACTCCAAAGACCTGGTAATTGGGTTTCTTCCCCCTCCATGTCCATGTCCCAAATATTCTAAATTCAAGGATTGCTAATGACCTCCTAATTGCCAAAGCTAGTAGATTTTCCCAAGTTCTGATCCTAAGTTATTTCTCTGCAGCATTTAATACTGTTAAACACCTGCTTCCTCCAGTTGTTATTTCTCTTTCAAGTGAGATTGGCAAAAAGTTGTTTAGCTGATCCTTCTCCACTGTTTTGTCCTTAAAGCACAAAGGTTTTGTTGGTGTAGTGAGTCAGGCACTGGCATCATCAAAACCTACATTCAATATACTTAGCAGCTATCTGATCACAGTCAAGTCAAATTTTTAGAATACTTTTTTTTTAGACCTCCCAGAGTTTCTGTAAGAATGATATACCATACATAAAGTTCTTGGTAGTGGCCTGACACATAAATGGTAGATTTATTATCATCCTAAATGGTGTTTATTTTATCACCATAAATCATTATTATTGTACTCTCTTGTAATAATCAGTTGGCTTACAAAATCAACTTTAAACTCTCAATCTCCAGTGCTGTCCTCTCTCCCAATCTCCAAAAATAGCACTTTAAAACCTGCTGTACATCTCCATTACTTACAGAGTAAAGTTCAATTTTAATGATTCAACATTCATTCATCAAACTTTATAAGCATTTGTAATAACAGGTGCTGAAGATCTGAATGCCAGGGATTAAACCTTTGAGGAGCTAACAATCTAAAGAAAGATGCCAAGAGAGGGTAAGAAGGCAAGAGGGAGAGGGAGAATCAGAATCAGACATTGGCATCTATTCAATACCACTAACAGGCTAAGCATCTGCAATTGCAGCTAACTTTTTTTTTTTCCTCCTTAGCTTGGCATTCAAGGCCTCCACTATCAGGCTTCATTCTTGTTTACCACCATTACCCAAACTCCAATCAAAATGAATTGTTCCCAGTTTCTACAAAAACTCTCAGTCTTTCTGCATATATGTTTTAGCTCTTAGCTTGCTCTCTGGATAAAACAACTTTCCCCAAACTATCCAATATCTTTATGGCCAAATTTTCATCCTCCTTCATGTCCTAGCTAATATTTCTGATATCCCAAAGATGAAATTAGTTTTTCCTGATACTTTGAGTTTCTACAGCTCAATGTGGAACTGAGTGACTTTTACCCTGTGTAACTGATTATATTCATTATCTTCACTGTTACACCATAACCCTCTTTATGACAGGATTCCTAATATTTCACTGAATCTTCACAGCAGCTAGTGTATGTCATAAACACATGTTTAATGAATGAATACACATAAAAATATAGAAACTGATACTTTCATAAACTTGCATTTTTGTACCTATGAGGAGCATTAGCAGGCCAGAAAATGTTCACAAAGATGACAGTATCAACATAAAATATCCGATTAATTTATAATAATGAGACATATAACCTTTTTCTCATTACTAAACAGTTGAATCAGTCTACATAATAACATTATGTTTAAGGGTGAGTTAATAATAAAACAACAATAACAACAAAAATTATAGGCATGTTTAGTTGTACAGTAACTTTTACTGGGCTAGGAAACTGCCTAAACACACCATGATTATCTAACTTTTTTTGAGACGTCTATGCACACAGAACTACAATGAGAATATAACTGTATTTTGGTCTGAAATATGGGTATGTCTGTGTGTGTGTTTGTTTATCTGTATATACCTGTCAGTGTTCTGTGTGTCTAAATGTTCCAGAGATTCTGTAAAATGCCATGAAACAAGCATCATACTAAAAAAAAAAAAAAAAAAAGCCCTACCTTCACCAGGAAAATCCTATGCACTAAGAAAGGTAATCCTACTGAATTAAAAACTTTCACTTAATTAAGTTCAGTACCACAATAGCACATGTACATAATAATAAATGTCAACCCCATTTAAGGAAGCCAAGCCTGGCTAGGCACAGCTGCAGAGCAGTGAGCTGTTTTGTACGTATGGGTGAAAAAAAATGAATTATATGATGAATTTAACAGCCACACTAGCTCCTGTTTTATGCCACCATCCACAGGGCCATTATTCTAAAAGCAAACAGAGAGCCAAAACTACAGAAACAAATACATTTTTCTAAGTGCTTAATATGTTCCATGAAAGTATTCCATACACAGAGTAAGTGGTTCAACTTTTAGCTAGTAGAATGCAAATGAGACCATTAGAAAGGCAATGGTTTTAAAAATTAAATAGGAAAATCAGAAGCATGGGTCATTTTTTTCTTTTTTTAAACTAAACCCACTGCCATCAAGTGGATTCCAACTCATCGTGACCCTACAGGACAGAGTACGACTGCCCCATAGGGTTTCCAAGGAACGCCTGGTGGAATTGAACTGCCAGCCCTTTTTGGTTAATAGCCGTAGCACTTAACCACTATACCACCAGGGTTTCCTTTTAAACTAAGGAAACCTAAAAAGTAAATATCATTTTCAAAATGTGCATTAACTCCTCCCAGACATGTTTCACAGACACTGACTTAAATTCCAACATTCAGAGCTTATCCATCACATTCTACTCTCAATTTCTGAAACAAAGCATGTTTCACTGACAATTACCAAGGACAATACTTATCAAGAAAATAAATGCATACATCAAAATTGCAAAGGAAGTGTGATGCTCTGAACTCTCCTTACAGGCAAAGGTTTCAGGTTAATGAAAAAAACTCAAGAATAACTTAGTAATTATTTAAAATTTATGTATCAGGGTTATTATGGACATAATAAACATGAAAGTGACCTATTCTCCATTTTCTCCATGGAAAGTGCAATAACAAATAAGTTTAAATTACAGCAGCAGAGATTTAGGTTAGATATGAGCAACAGTTCTCCGACTAAGGGTTGTGAAGTTCTAGAATAGTCTGCTGAAATGGCTGTAGAATTTCCTTCTCTCAAGACCGTTAGGAATCAGATATATTGCATCACATAGAGTGACTTAGCCCAGAAGACAAAAAAAAAGGTGAATTCAGTGATAAATCACAACGGTTTTTCTGATTTTATTTTATATACAGTGAAACCTATGAGAGCCGGAACTCAGCCAGACTGCCTTGTTTTTCTGGGTCTCGCAAGTTTTCTGCCTTTGACAGGGTAAGGCTTACCACTTTTCCATCACTCTCTATTAGTGGAAAATATTTGGCTTTTCCTTTTCTGACAGGTTTTTGCCTCACACAGGTTCCAGCTTTCATGGGTTTTATTGTATTTTAAAACCAAGTAAGTAAAAAAAATTAAAAAAAAGACTTTCACTAACAGCCTACAGTAAAAATGAATGTCTTCAAACACTGCTTTACCAATTAATCCTCAAAACCAATCTATGAGATACAGATTCCTATCATCAGTTTTCAGATTTAAAAACTGAGGGTCAAAGAAAGGTTAAGTAATTTACTCAAGTAGGGGAGAGACTATTTCAAGCAGGTTCATCTGGCTCCAAATTACATTTCATTACACTATTTTACAGATAACGAAAACAATAGCTGTAAACAATGTTAACACTTGCCTTCCCTTACAATAGCAAATAGCTAGGGTGTCACAGGCTGCATACTCATCACACATCACTTGAGTGCTCTGTTTGTGCACAGAAGATAACTAGGTTTATATCAGGTGACTCGTTTCAATTGAGAAAATTACTGGAAACCATCATCATCATTACATGGTTGAAGAGGTGCTAGACCAAAAACGCAGCCAAGCCTTTCTCTCTTCAGATGCATTTTCGCTCTTCAGATACATGGTGAACCAAGAGTAAAACTGCTAGCCCAGGTGAGTAGACACAGCTCTGCTAGGGACATCCAAGTCAGAACTTCACATCATCTGTGAACCAGGTCAATTTACATGGAAGAAAACCTCTGACCCTCATCCACGGGCTTATCCTTAACCCTACTCAGATCATGAGCAAATGCATGAACCCTTGTCAATGATAACAGCACAGATTAAATGAGAGAAGAGGGGTGGCTCAATATAAATCCATCATTATTACTGGAAAAAAAAAAAAAAAAAAAAACTAGAATCTGTTCGGTCAATGATAAGTCAGCAGAGCCTTCTACTATGCACGACTTTAGTCAGAAAAATAAGGCAATAATAAACTAAAATACAAGGAATGAACATGGTCCTATTTTCTCTGACACTTCAGGTTAATCTGTTATGAGGACGATTTGATTCAAAAAACAAGAATGTTTGCAACAATGTAATGGACCCATTAATAGAGCCAGAAAGGTGTCTGGATAATGCATTTCTTAAATTTCAATGAGAAATTAAATTCTCAAAACTGCCAACAAAATGATTTCTATTTCTTCATGTGGGTTTACTTACTGAGCTCCATCTTCCAAGGAGGAATCTGCATGAACTTTCTTTGGTCAAGGTCAGTAGGTAACATAATGAGTTGTGTTAGAAACACTGTTGCCAAGCAGAAAAAGCACATAACTAAGAAGAATAAATTCAAGGCTCTAGTCAGAAATCTGTTCATGATACAGGATACAGCTTGATATAAATCTGCTTCTTACAAAAAGAAATTCTGCCTACATCACAGATGACTGGAAGCACGAACAATGCAATTAACCAATAGCATCTGACAGTAAAATTTAATATTCAAACACGATTCAAATAAAATAGTGCAACTGAAATGTTTTAAATGCTACATGAAGTTCTTTAAATGAGATGGTTGATTGCCTTTTCTAAATCTGTAATAGAACCATATTAATTATTGCAACTTACAACATGAATGGGAGCTTTTGCAATGAAACTGTTACAGCTTTGTGTCAGTTTCACTCTCACCTCAATCCCTCCCAACACTGGATACCTCCCCACTCAGAGCGGGCATTCCAGGGAAAGGTCACAGTGCAGGCTGTTGGGTGTTTTCTCAGCTACTCTAGTCTCCAGTGCCTGCCCTTATATCGGTCTTAACATTCTGTCTGTGAAAAGGCAAATTCTGAAAAAGCAAATTTGCCCAAGAAAGAAGAAAAGAGACAGGAATTCATTTTTTGTTTGCTTGTTACCTTAAAGAACTGCAGCAAGTTGGTAGTAGCGCAGTTTGCATACAAAAGTAGGACTCACAGAGGAATGTGGGTTAAGATAAAAAGAGCAGTAGGCTGTCCTACTAAATGATTAAGCAGCTGGGTGACTGGACTCCTTGTTTTTCATCTCTAAAATGAGGAGATACGATTAAATAATTTCTAAATGGCCTCTGTGAGTCCCTGGGTGGTACAAAAAGAAAACGTGCTCAGCTACTACCCAAAAGGTTGGAGGTTCAAGTCCACTCAGAAGTGCCACAAAAGATAGGTCTGGCAATCTACCTCTGAAAAATTAGCCATTGAAAACCGTAAGGAGCACAGTTCTACTCTGATCCACACGAAGATGCCGAGTCAAACTGACTCAACGGCAACTGGTTTTAAATGGCCTTTAAAGCACTCTCATACCAAATACCAGTAAGTCTAATACCGATTTTGTGCTCTGGATTTTCTGTTTCATGCCTCTTTGAGCAGGACAAGGTCAAGCCACAGAAAAAGAAAACAAAAACATTAAGAAAACTCAGATTATGGAAGTATCACCATTCTCATTAATGAAATAAGGACAATAATTACCCTTTCTGTAGGGCTGTTGTGAAAGTAGGAATAATTTTGATATGTACAATGTCTAGCACAATCAGACGCTCAATAAATAGTGGTTTAGTCTCCTTTCCTAATAATCTATTTTTATTTCTACTTTAAATAGAAGCATTCTTATAGGAACCTTGGTGATCTAGTAGATGCTGGATCCAAAATCATTGGGCTATTTGAAATATCTGCTGGCCTGGCAATGGGTATGACAAAAACTCACCGCCATTGCCATTGAGCCAATTCCAACTCGTAGTGACACTACGGGACAGAGTAGAACCGCCCCATTGGGTATCCAAGGAGCAGATGGTGGATTCAAACTGCTGACCTCTTGGTTAGCAGCCGAGGTCTTAACCACTGTGCCACCATTGCTCCGGGCATGACAAAACTACCTTCCTAATTATTATTTGTGCCAGTCCCACTGGAGGATAACACTTAGAATTATCCTTGGTCTGGTAAGTGTTCTCTGTAATACAGTGTGAAAATCCTATTTTAACATTCTGTATATGTCATGTACAGGAGCATATGTCCTCTCATAATGTTCAGCATCTCCATACATACTTTTTTCCCTAAACATTCTTGAGGGAGATATTTCCATCCATTAATGTAAACTAGCAGTGAGTGATTTTCTTCAGAAGTTGTTGCAACATCATTTTACCTCAACATACAGTAGGCTCTTGATATTGTTTCAATTTATAATCTCTATGACTCAAACAAGCTTTATGTACCATCAGGCATTAACAGTTATGAAGAGGGGCCAGCATAAGGGTGGCAATCAACTCTCCACCCACTTGTGCTAAATGTAGCTAAAGCTTTACATTAGCAGGATGTCCCAGCGAAGAATGAGACGGCAGAATAAGCGTAATCATTCAACAACTAAAATGTCTTTGCAGATACATATTGATCAACAGTATAAAATATTAAAATAGACACCGCTATAAGAACAAGTTGCAATTTTTTCCATTTCCTAAAGTAATAATCTCTACTCATTTAACTGTCCCTCATTGACTTGTTAATGTTCTCCATAAAGGCCTGTAGGTAGAGCTGGAAGGGCACAGCAGTCCTTGAAGGCAGAGCTTTCCTACCTTCCTCTTTCTCACTTCTCAGCTAGATGATTGTGGGTAAATTAGTTTACCTGTCTATGCATCAGCTGATTCATGCTGTAAGGACTTAAGGCATTAGGCAGATGTTCGGGAACACAGTCCACATTCAAACAATACCAGAACCCCCAACCTTGCTCACATGCATGGTATTTAGGGTAAAGAGTGACAAAATGAATGAATGTTGTGCTTTATAAGATATTACACTGATTTAACAGGGATGACCTCTGAACACTACCATATATGGTCCTCTCATCTAATTTCTTTACTTATATTTCATAATATACTGTCAACATGATTTGGCTTTGGTTTGGGAGTGCTACTTAGAACCCCTTTCCAGCACCAACATGTTCATTCAACAAGATACAAGGAGTGATGTCTATTAGTGGCTCACTTCTGATTCTCTCCCTGGAAAATGTCACTGACTGAAGGAAGCTGCTTTGTCCAAGGTTAAGACTCCCCAAGGGAAGACAACATCTGATGACTGGTCCATCTTAGGGTCCAAATATCTGGTCCCTTTGTCTCAAACAGAACACTCTGGGGGACCATCCCAGCACCTGAGCTCCCAATAGGATCATCTAAGGGCCACCATTTATAAAGGTAACCATGCAGTGTGGAAAGGGAAACTGCAATGTGAAAAGCTTCAGATCCTTGACATCTAAGGACCAGAAGCAACATCCATTAGAGAGGGAAGTATGGAATCCAGGCAGTAAATTGAGTTCCAGCTCAGGTCTGGCTCACCATGGACCCACTAGGTCCATGGATCCAGCCAGGGGTAATTTTCCTGATCCTTGATATATACTTGAAACAACCATACTTGTAAATGTCAGATCTCCCAGTTTGGTTCCTTGCCCTTTAAGGTAAAGGTATCAGTAAAGGGAGGGTCAAGTAGAAGTCTCTCATATTGCACTCCTCCTCATCTTTTCGTGAAAGTATATATATATATATATATATATATATATATATATATGCAATATACATCCCAATGGGAGTAGCAGAAACTGGTGTTAATTTCAAAGATCTAAAGGATCCAAAGTAGCAGTCCCCATCTTATCCCAAATTAATTTAACAGTCTAGTCTCTACAAGAACAAGATGAGTTCTGATAGAAGAAAATAAACTGTTGCAGACTAATCAAGTAGTAACCCCAACTGCAGCTGTAGTATTAGATGTGGTGTTTTTACTACAACTGGTTAACACCCTGGTGGCATACTGGGTAAGTGCTACAGCTGCTAACCAAAGGGTCGGCAGTTCAAATATGCCAGGCGCTCCCTGGAAACTCTATGGGGCAGTTCTACTCTGTCCTACAGGGTCACTATGAGTTGGAAACGTCTCGACGGCACTGGGTTTTTTTTTTTTTTTTTTTTTTCCTTTGGTTTGGTTAACACAGCCTCAGGCATACAGTCACTGACATAGGTAATACATATTTTTTTTCCAATCTGATTAGGAAGTAAATTCAGAAGCAGTTCAAATATACCTGGGAAGGAAAACAGTATACATCTATGGTCCTGCATGGGGGCTACGTTAACTGTCCTGTCTTTTGTCATATTACAGTCTGAAGGAATCTGAACCATTTGGATATTCTGCCAAACATGACATACTTCTACTATGTCAATGACATTAGGTTAATAGGGTCAAATGAGTAAGAAGGAAGCACAATGCTTGGAGTTCTAGAGGCAAAATATTCTACTTATAAATTCTGCTCTGACCCATGTGCCAAGTGGCATGGTGGGAACCATATGAACTGGATAATAAAGCTCCACCAGAAGGCATTCAAATTTTATTGTTTTAAAAACCGTCTGCTGGCCAAAGCATGATTATAAATCCCTACATTATAATATCCTTTTAAAAAAATGAGTAAACTGAAGTATAAAAACAAGTAGTTACATTTATTAGGTCAAAATTAATCTTACCTGGCTTTTGCTAAATTTGTTTTTTGGGTGAATGAACAAAAATAAGTCTGAGTTTCTGAAATAGCATATTTTGCATGATCTGCTGACACATATTTCAACAGACCTTGGTCAGAATGAACAGTCTATTCTTTAAAACACATTCCTAGGAGGGGTGGTAGCACAGGGTGTGGGTCGGCCCCATGCCCGGGCTGGGGCTGGGGAGTGATATAGGGAACAAGATGGTGTGGGTGAGATGGAGAAGGCTTCAGCAGGCAACCAGGGCACATGCATGAGGTTGAGAGACATGGGCGAGGAGGCCCTGCACAGAGAGATCAAGCCAAACTGAGACTGGCCAGACTTGCAGTTTTGCATTCTCAGGGCTTTCCCCTTACTCAAGAAATAATCATTTAAAAAAAGAAAACAGAAGCTGAGTCATTAACCACCCAGTCCTAGTAACAGGTGACCTTCAAGGATGTGCTGTGGACTTCACCAAAGGAGGAGTGAAAACTGTTCAGCAGATCTTATACAAAGATGTGATGCTTGGGAACTTTAAAGAGCTGATTTCCTTGAGGCATCAGACATGATCCTCTGGGTAGAGAAAAGTGAAGAGGCATGGCTGGCGGAGAGAGGAATTCACTAAAAGATCTGCCCAGATTCAGAGACTGCAGCTGAAATTAAATCATCAATTTCCAATAAGAGCTTTTCTGAAGATAAACAATCCTATGAAGTTAATATGAAAGGCACAGCAGAAATGGTTTCTGGTGTTTTTCACTAGGGTATCTGGAAATGTGCAGACCAGCTGCACGATTATCAGGAAAATAAGGAATGACATTTCAAGCAAGTGGCATTCACCTACCAAAAAAGTACTTACTCAGGAAGGAGTCTATGGGAATGGTAAATAGGCGGGCAGCTGCATTTTTCCTACTAAGCTAGTTCTTTGTAGTATTTTTATAAATATGACTCATGTTAAAAGTTTAAAACAATTTAGTCTTTAGTGGTCATCAGAAAATCTCTTTAAGTAACTGTAATAAACACAGTCAAACTTTTTTTTTAATTGTGCTTTAGGTGATAGTTTACAACTCAAGCCAATCTCATACAACAAAAACTTATACACATATTGTTTTGTGACATTAGTTGCATAGCAAACCTTCTGTCAGAATATTTATTTTATTCAGTTTGCAAGGCCACAAACAGGAGATAAGCCCTACGAATGATAATGATAACTCTCTTTCTCATAGTCTACCCCTTGATACATCTAAAGGCATACATAAGAACAGAAACCCTATGAATGTAAAGAATGTGCAAAATCCTTCAGCCAGAGTTCTCACCTTGGTAAACATCAAAGAACTCAAACTGGTAAATAACCCTATGAATGTAAAGATGTAGAAGTATGTGAAAATTCATCAGTTTGTTTTCTCATCTTGGTACACACCAAAGAATGCATATAGCAGCATACTGTACACAGGCAATCAGTACGGAAAAGCTTTGTGTTTTTCAGAGCTCTAGGCTCATTGGACATCAAAGAATTCATATCAGACAGAAATGTTATGAATGTTCTGAATGTGGAAAAAATTTGTGGCAGAGCACCCACTTCATTCTGCATCAGAGAACTCATGTACGAGTGAATGCAATGAATGTGAGAAGTATCAGATCCAGAGATCTCATGTGGTCATGCATCACAGAATTTCAGACAATGGTCCGAAACCCTATGAGTGTAAAGACTGTGAAAATGCTTTAATTAAAGCTCTTTTTATATCAGAGAACCCATACTGGAGAGAAATCATATGAAAGCCATGATTGTAGAAAATCCTTCAGCCAGAGTTCTACCTTTATCGTTCATCTGAAAATCCATACTGGAGAGAAACCAAATGAATATGTCAGTGTGGAAAGTCTTCATCATGAAGGATAACCTTCTTAATATCAAAGAATTAATATTAGAGAAGAAACCTACAAATGTAATCAATGTGGTAATCTCTTTAGCAAGAAGTCTCTACTTAAAACACATCAAATAACTCATATTGGAGGGTAATTCTTAACACGTTATCAGTGTGGGACAACTCTTGTTAACAGCTCTAATTGTAATAGGTACAAGATAAGTCATTCTAGAGAAAACACTTGTTAATGCAATGAATACAAAATATTATACACCAAAAGCAATAACTTCATTTTCTATCAAAGAACTCATTAAAGAAAGAAGCTCTATAAATGGGTTCCATGTACAAATTCTTTTAATTGTGCTATTACCCCCATTGTGCACTAGAGAACTGATCTTGGAGAAAAAAAATAAAACACAAAAAATACATTTCAGTATACAAATATTTCAGACTTTCTTCTTTTCACAATTTTTACATGTCACTTCAAGAGTAATTAGCCCTGAAGCGTTCTTGTCCAAGCTTCAAGTCTTCAATCTGATTAAGAAATCATCAAATAGACAAGTTGATGTTGAGAGATAACCCAGCTTTGGGAAGACAAATAAAAGAGAATGCTTTTGTTTTGTACATAGTCATTGCTGAGAAGACTACAACAACAAAAAAAAGATGACAAATGCTACTCCAATGAAATATTATGTCACTGTGTACTTGATCACCCCCCTTTGGGATATTTAGTAGTTCAGGACACGGTTTGTCTTCTCTTTTATAAACCACATTTTGGTTAGCAGCAGGGAAATGCAAAGCAATCAAAGAAGAATACATTTGCACTGCTGTAGTACCCAATTTTAAATATATTTGCATATGAGTAAGAACTGAAAGAGCATGTATAGACAATAAACAGAAAATGAAGAGAAGTGATCTGTTAGGTGGGAAGCTATGATGTAGTTTCTTTACAATAGTGCATTGTGTTACTGTGATAATAATTCGAATAATATTTTAAGTATTTTTAAAAAGATATCTGGTTTCCATACTCTGTCAAGAAAGCAATCTGCAAAACTTACTAGCATATTTTCCCATGAATTCTAAGTTGTTTTAGGTCATAGTTAAGAGTTCTTCTTTTTGAAACATGGTGTTAAAGCTTCTTGAGAATTTAAAAACATAGTATTATAATTCTCTGGAACTTGATATAGAGAAAGTATCGGGCAGGCAGACAGTCCAAGGGAAGGATGAATTGAGTGGAAAGATGTACCTGGGTAATATTTAGTACATTTTTGCTCGTGTGATAAAAACAGAATTGCACAGTGCTTCTCCTCAAGTTACTCTTTTATATTTATTAAAAAAAAAAAAAAAAAGTTAACAGGAGAGACTGGAGATAAACTACCCAAGTCCAAACATTAAACCACCCTAGTGAGCTGGGTGATTTTGGGCATGTTACTTAGCTCTTCTGTGTCTGACTCACAGATAATCCTCCTCTGTAAAAAAAGACGTGAGTAAATAATATCATCTACCTCCTAAGACTGTTTTGAGTATTAAATGAGTAAACACATAAACAACTTAGAATAGTTCCTGAGACATATTAAATGCTTTATACTTACCAACTGTGATTATTAATATTATTATGCCATGGTATAATTTAATTTAAACCTGTTTGATTGCTAATGTGGTCTCAGCAAGTTTACATTTCACTTCCAGTCACACATTTCCCCTTTTGCCTAAATCAACAGTTAACAACTTGGGCAATCACTGAACCTTACTGGGTGTATGGATTCAATTCTGAGAGTCAATAAACCACTTTTAATACAGGAAGAAAAATCATTCCCCAACTATATAAATGTGTGGTTTTCACAGCTTGACAATATTAATGTACTGATATTTAAAGTGTCTGATGTACTTAGGATATCGTCTTAGCTTCTATAACAAGAGCCAAAGAGCAAGGGATTACTTCATGTAACAATCTGAGTGCAAGCTGCCATACTTGATATGGCTGCTCCATGAGATGGACCCCAGGGCCCTATATCTTACTGCTCTTAAATCCTCAATACTAAACTTCCATCTTGTGCTGTAGATCCCTTTACCATACCTCACCTCAGCCTCTGGGCGGCAGGTATGGAGAAGTGGAGGCTCTGGAAATTTAACATCACTCAGCTCATTTTTCACTGAACGTCACTTAGTAACTACATCTAGCTGCAAGGGAGGCTGGAGCACTTATTGCACTATACTCAATTCAGGGCTTCTATTTCTTAAAAAAAAAAAATGACAGTGGATATGGAGGCTAAAATGTACTCTTTGCAAGCATACTATTCTGCGAAGTTCAGTTTAAATCATGCAGATATTTGGAGCTAAGAAAAAGCCTGAGTCTATGTGACCCATGAGATTCACGTTGATGTCACAGACTTTAAACAGTAATGTACACTGGAAATTTAGCTATGGTTTTGCATATAAAAGTAGTATTTATAAATAATGGGGTGATATTTTTTTTTTTATTACTAGCATCCTAACATTTTCAAATGATTAAATGATATATTACATCAAAGGTGACCGTTCCAAAGTAGGCGCTCCGTAAATGCCCATTCTCTTCCCTTTTCTCTCTTCCTTTTGGATGGCCCTGGCCTGTTGCTACCCCTAGTTTATAACAAAAATGAAATGTTATTTTATGCTCCAAGTGGGAGTATTATGAGCTCCTCCCTTCAGAACAAGCTGGATGTCCTCTAAAGGACGTTTAATGATTGACAGCTGCTTTCTTCCTTTCAAAAGTCTTCTTACCTGACCAATAGACTCTAGCAAGTGAGGTCAGGGAAACATTCCTGCTGGGTCACTTGAACTCTGAATGCCTGCTAAGCGTTTTCCTTGTGTGACCCACAGAATTTAAAGTGTTCCAGCTCCATCCTCGGCCCTGTAAAAATCCAGCTTCTTAGTGTCGCCAAGAAATCGCTCTGAAGCTGCCTACATTCTTCCCAAGCTATTGAAACCTATTTTAGCTATGTCTCATGAACTATTAAAAAATTGCTTACCATCAAAGTCACATGAACTTATCTGTATCTTCTGTGCCACAGGCCTCTCCATAGTGGCGTTCGGTAAAGAAACTAATACAGTTATCTTCGAGACCCCAGATATCTTCCCAGTTGATGGAGTTTTTAATTCAACTTTAAACCATTCCCTTAATCCACAATAACTTGTTTCAACTGCTTCCCTTATAGAAAATAAATTCATATTTATCAGTTTCCAAACCAAGAAATTCATTGTGTGCTTTATCCCTTAAGCTCAAGCAGTAATGGACTGACTTTTCTAGACTTGACCTATAATTCCACTGTTTTCTTACAACTACCAGCTGATCCACAGAAAAACTGACAAAGCTTGGTTCTTCCATACCAGTTTTGTCCAACTGTACTCTAGATAAGGAATAAGAGGTGCCTTCTTCTACTTTGGAAACCCTGGTGGCATAGTGGTTAAGAGCTAGGATTGCTAACCAAAAAGGTCACCAGTTCGAATCCACCAGGCGCTCCTTGGAAACTCTATGGGGCAGTACCACTCTGTCCTATAGGGTCGCTATGAGTCAGCATTGACTCAACAGCAATCGGTTTGATTTGTTTTGTTTTGTTTTTTCCTACTTTAGGGAGCCCTGGCAGTGCAGGGATAAAGCGCTTGGCTGCTGATAGGTCAGCAGTTTGAACCCACTAGTCACTCCATGGGAGAAAGATGTGGCAGTCTGCTTCCAAAGACATTTACAGCCTTGGAAACCTTATGAGGCAGTTCTATTCTATCCTTTAGGGTTTCCATGAGTCGGAATCAACTCAACAATGGGGGGTTTGGTTTTTTTCTACTTTAATATTTTTATAACAAAGAGTTTAAATCAAGCAATCTTTTGTTTCACTCTTTAATATTCCCAAATAGATATTAATGAAATTTTTATTTCAGGACAAAGGTATAAAATGGTCCTGGTAGAACAGAACAGCATAATGTATTTCTTCCAGATAGTTCTTGAATACTATGAATACTTATGAAAACATTTCCATGATAAAATCACATCTTCAGATATGGTCATCAGTGAAGTGATCTGTTTATTTACTATTCAAATATAATACAGTAAAAGAAGTCCACACAGGTGTGATGGATGCAGCTGAGTTATCTGAAAATAAAGGGGCCAGTTGAAAATGGTCAGAAGAATGTAATCAGATAATATAATCAAAATAATAAATGAGTTAAAATATTCATTTTCAATGGAGGACTTCATAACTAGCCAACTACAGATGCCTACTTGACCACACAAATAATGAATATTCAAATAAAAACCGCCTATTAGTGTACTTACAAAGAAAATACAATAATGTCTGGTTATTGGAATGATAATTTGATTTCTTCATGATCTTTTAGAGAATAGTCAACCCATAATGACCTTTTCTTTGTCCCTTTTGGATATTATATGTCCAATTTTTTTCAAGTTTTACAAAAACTTCACAAATACATATTCTTCACAAAAAATGTCAGTACGTGACTAAATAGTAAGCCTAGATATCAGTCATCTGACATCATTTTTAAAAATGAAATCAACTTAAACGATATATAAAACTTTTTCAATTTTTCATAAATCCACCAGATTTCTTTCAGACAATTCACTTAGCACTGAAAATTAAGGTTTATGTAAACATTTCCAAAAATGAACGTCACGACACTTACAAATGTTTAAACCAGAATTAGAATTAAAACAAAAGAACTCCAGTTTAAAAATGGTCAAAAATACAGAGTAGTATTCATTAAATCTACTAAGCCCCTCTCTATTCTGATAATTTGGTAAAAATTCTTAAAGACATATTATTACAGAAACGTAACACAGTGAATATACAGGAAATAGTCATTTTTGACAGTTTTGACTGAGTTTTTACTGAAAGATGGTGAGATTGTTTTATTAAAATACATAAGTGTGGAGTGTGCATGTGTATGTAAGATTTCCAAAATGAAAGCAACTCTGCTCTATTCTAAAGTTTGTAAAATAATAACGCACTGATAGCATTTCAGGCACTACATTATGAATTTCATATACATTATCTCTAATCCTATGACATTTGTGCAGGTTAGGTTGGTGTTGTTACCTCATTTCCCAAATATGTACATCAGGGCTCAATAATGCTCATTAAATCTGCCTAGTGCTAGTGAGCAGTAGAGCTGAGATTTAAATCTCAAAGTTTTGCTCCAAAATCATAAGCTTTTCCTAATACACATCTCAAAAATTTAGGTTTTCTGTTTGAATGTTCACAACCTAAATTCACACTGTTTAATTCAAAAGAACAAAAAAGTAGTACAAATAAGGAAGGAAAAGTAAGCCGTTATGTTGGTTGAGTCTGCAAAACTCATAACACATAACAAAGAATCCTAAATACAATAGCTATTCTAGGGTGAATCTTTTCCTTTCAATGTCAGATAGCCTAATAGTGCATTTTGTAACCCAAAATTTGTCTGCTTTGACATTGAAGGGCTGATGACATTGCCCCCCAACCCCGCCTCCACTCAGAGAAATGAAAAATGGGGGCTAAACCTGGTGCCAGGAAATTGAGGCAGCCAGACTAAATCCTTCAGGTCACCAAGGCAAGTCTGACAGAGCTGAGAATGGCCACACATTTATTAGCACTTTCAGTCTCAGAGGTTAGGTGCTTTCAGTTGTAGAAGTCTAAAGCATAGTTTTGAAAACATAAAGAAAAATTGAACGCCAGAAAGCTTTCAGTTGAATAGCATTCTTAGTTTTTTTAGCATTACGAAAAATTATCACTACAACTGCCATGTCAAATATTCCATAAAAATTATAGACTGGTGAAATGCAAATTGGAGGTGTCCTCAAAGGTACCATTTTAGTAAGATGTGACGTCAGGCACTACATTATCGACTTTATCACCTCCTAAACCATAAGAATTCAGACTAGATGGCAAATACCTCCATCCTTTGACTAAATGTATCCTGTAGTATATCCTTGTCATAAATTTAGGAGTGTGAAAATATGGACAAAACACACATGGATAAGCACTCTTACAATTTTAGACTTCCAACATAACAGAGAAATGTTCCCTTAGGTTTTGCCTCACGGACATTTAACAAGGTACAAATCCCAGTACATAAGCAAGCAAACCAAAACCACTCGATCAATACAACATTAAGGTTACACATTTAATCACATAATCAGATCACTATTAAGTAAAAGCCACCAATTCCCAACTTGCCACACAGCATTAAAATGCTTGAAGTAGCCTCTTTGGTCAAACCTGCGGTAGGTAGCAAAACCTGTCAATAATAAAAAGCACTTAGCAGAAAAAAAATCATTGAAGAGTGACATGGTACCCAGAAATGACACAAAGCAATCACAAAGAATCAAAAAAAATTGTTTTTTTTATAATTTATAAGTGACTTTTTAAATATATAATACAATCTAATTGACTCACATTTGATTTACATATATATAATACAAAAATATTTCCTATAGCTTCATCCTAATGAAATCACCTATTTAGTGAGCTGCTTATGAATACGTAACTATTATTTGAAAATTTGTTTATCCTGTGAGTCAGCCAAAGTAACGGAAAGCCATCCTGGTAAAACAAGTGGCATTCACAGCACACACAAAGAAATTTCAATATAAACACTTACAAAAAGAATACAATGAATGTTTTTATAATTTTGCCTAGGGAGGACAGTTCATATAGAGGCAATCAGCTCAAGGGGCAAAACTTTGCTTCTGTTTTATTTATTTTAGGAACATATATTGCACTTACTTTGTCCCAGGCACTATTTTAAATGCTTTACAAATACCAAGTCTTTGAATACTCATAGCAACCCTATGAGGTAAGTTACATCATCATCTTCATTTTACAGATGTGAAAACTGAGGCACAAAGAGATTCAGTAAATTGCCAAAACTATTAAGGGGGCAGAGCTAGGAGCTAAACCCAGGCAGAGACCACACTCATAGCCACTAAGTTATGGTACCTTTCTTTGAAAGGTACAAATCTGTCCCAAAGATGTAATGTGATCCTACATTCCTTCTTTATCTTGTTCATTCCTTTTTGTGGTTTTTGAAACCCTGGTGGCATAGTGGTTAAGAGCTATGGCTGCCAACCAAAAGGAAAGTGGTTCGAATCTACCAGGCACTCCTTGGAAACTCTATGAGGCAGTTCTACCCTGTCCTATAGGGTCACTATGAGTTGGAACCAACTCGACAGCAATGGCTTTGGTTTTGGGGTATTCTTTTGTACATTAACTACTTATATAGTCTCTGGGGACACAACAGCAAGCAAAAGCAAACGTACCTGTATTCATGGAGGCTGCAGTCTGGTGGGGAACACAGGCATTAATGATAGATTCACACACGAGTGTATAATTATTAATTACAATAGGTGCTATGAGAAAAAGAAACAGGTTCTCTGAAAGCATGTGCCTAGGAAGTCAGGGAACGTTTCTGTGAAAAATGACACCACGCGTGAACTGTAGTTCAATACGCAGGCATTAACCAGGTGAAGAAGTAGAGGAGCTGGACATGTACCTTCCCCCAATTTCCATGCAGCTGTGCTCTGTCTCAGTGATTGATGTGGGGTTGGGAGGAGACAGAGCCTGACCCATATCCCAGGAGCTTTCAAATACTGCTTGGCTTGAGAAATATATAAAAGTATGGTAAGATCTCAGGGTTGGACAACTGAGGGCAAACATGGCCCCAACTGGGAGAAAAAGTAGCATTTCCAGCCTTCCCTGTCTTTGGCTCTCCTAATAAACTCTTCTTTTCCTCCTATAACCATAGGAGGAAAGTATGAATGATACTGTATCCAGAAGAGGAATTTTTGTGGAAGTTTACTTCTTTTGAAGTTTGAGCTATGAGAATTCACGTTGACTACTTCCATGACATCAACAACCCTCATATAAGGTCAAACAAGTATACTATGATTTAGTCTTCGCAGCTGTATTCCAGGGACCCAGGACCATAGATATCACCTTCTATCATCTCTAGCATTTTAACTGGCTTTCTCTAGGCCTTTTTGTGCTTTCTAAATAACTATCTTGAAATGTAAAGGCCGACAGAGTTCATGAGAAAAAGTGAAAGTTTGAACAATTCTAAGCACAGCAGAGCAGAAAGGCTACTTCCTGCTGTTTTCATGCCTCACTCCTATTAATACATTCCCCCACAGTGTTGGTTTTATTTTTTAATAACAGCACAACACGGCTGACTCACATTCACCATATGGTCCTCTTGGACTCCCAGGTCTCTGTCTGCTGTACTTGTGCCTGCCTCGCTAGTCTTTTCTTAGCCTTTATCTGTACAATTATTTAGATGTGTTCATGTCTAAGAGACACTTGGATTTATCCTTATGGATCTTGATTTTAATTTCAGCAGATCACTTCTCCAGCATATTCCTTTCTCAAACATAATCTCATTCAGGTCCTTATACGGCCTCACTCAACTCACTGACAGAGCCTCCAAATTGATTTCTCTGCCATCACCTTTCCCAACTATGACCCTCTCTTTGCACAGTCATGATGTCACGCTTCAGACATTAAAGCACGTTAGACAGCTGCCCCTTGCATGAAAATAAAACTCAAATTTCGAAGAATAGCATTCATAGCCCTCTACGATCTGTTCCCATCTTCTCTCCCACCGAACACTGACCCCATGTGACCTAGGCATTAACTACCATACAAAACTATTCACTTCGCCTTCAAATTTTCTAAACTTCTCTGCTTTTGTTCCAACTCTCCATTCCTCTAGATTGTCAACATTCCTAGTCTCCCCCGTTTCTATTCTCAAAATCTCCTCAATATTAAGGCTCTATTTCCATATTTTGCCTATTCACCCCATTCAGAATGTCTCTCCATCTCCCGTGCTTTCACTGTATTCTGTATCACTGTAAAGACACCTTACAAATCTAAGGATACCTTTACTTACAGGTAAAGGATACCTATACCAAATATGGCTGGTATAACCAAGACGAGCTTCTCAAGTTCTCATAAAAACACAAGGAATTAGGTTTAAAAAGTTATCATAGTTTTAGGCTATAAAAAAATATAGTTAAGTATAAGGTTCTCAGAGACACTTGTTTGTAAAACCAGCCAGCTACAGTATGGTTAAAAGTATATGCTGACAAGTTCTGTGTGTGTTTGTGTGTGTTTTCAAATCATCTTCTTTAATTGTACCGTAACTATTACTTCAGCATCATTCTTCCAGAACCTGATGCATCCACAAGTTTTAAGCTGAATACTTTGAAAAAACATTTTGTAGACTTTGTATTTTCCCTTATTTGCTTTTGTTCATTATCTTGGTGCTTTAAGGCATCTTTTTCTGAGCTTGGTCTTATAGCTGAAAATTGAATCAGCGGAGTTTAAATATATCTTCTCTCTCCTGGAATGAACATAGTCACCCATTTTTTTTCTACCAAAAGTAGAATCAATAATTGTTATATTATCTTATCAAAGGGAATGGAACTAAACTGTGCATATGTAAATTGATGCCAAATTTTAAATTTGGGATATAAAGTTATAAAGCCCTACCGTCCAAAAGCATAATTCCTGAGGGGCTACTGCTATACAAGCAAGTTGTATGTATAACCTTCTTTTGAGAGGAAAAGAACAACAATAAATGTATGTGGAACAGAATTGTTATGTTCTTCTGGGATGTAAATGTAACTAACATGCTGGACATTTATGGATTAAAAGTAAAAGTGGTTTAGATGGTTTCTAAGTTCTGCTTTCATGTGGAGTAGGCAGCAAATAGCCTTTGCTGCTGGGGGAACTTTTGAAATGGAGTAAGAATGAAACCTGATTACCAAGGTTGATTTGGTACCTGGGGAAAAGCACTTCAGTTGCTGTACCGGGAAGCCAGTTCTCTCCTACTGAAGTCGGGTTTTCCTAAAGTTGGATACGTGAGTCCTCTCACCAGGAATGAAAAATGGACAAAATAGAGCCCAAACACAGATACTGGCACCGTAAGAGAAAAAGGATAAAGGGATTAAATGGGATGCAAGGGAATGAAGGGATACGAAGGCAGGAACAGAGGGCTCAGGCAGCGCATTCTGAGAGACGAGATGACAAAATTCTAGAGAGTAGAAATCTGGAGTGAAACGTTAAGAAACAAAGCAAGCCTATAAACACTTGGCTGAAAGGCTTGCCAAGTTCTAGAAATGATGGTCATTTCATGACAAAACAGATTGGTGGATCAGGCAGATTGAATCACTCCAGTTAAGAAGACACTGTCTCAACTCAGCAGCAGAACTACTTCCAGTGGGGATTTATAAGCAGTCCATGTGCATGTAAAAAGGGTACAGACACAGCAGGGGAAAGTGGCCAGTGCAGACAAAGGTAACAAAGTGAAATGAGCAACATGAGAAGCCCAGGTGAAGAACAAAAGGCAAACAGGAAGACCAAGAGACAGAGATGTTACTACACCAAAAACCCTGGGACCCATGTGAGCAAGGGGGATGAGGGGAAGGACCAGGCGCATGCAGACACGTAGACGCATCTTCTGTAGAAATACTTAGAACGTACATATGTTCATCACTTCTAACATCTTGCTATGATTTTTAACCAAACTGAACAATATTATTAGTCAAAAAACATTTAAGTCACAAAGCTGGAATCTCAAAATGGTACCACTATATCAGGAATATCTGAGTCTTTTCGGATCTTACCACCTTATTATCAGGTTGTATCCCAGCCAAGTTGGCCTACAGGATAATTGGACAGATGGATTGGCTTACACTTTTCCTAGGAATCAGGAGAATGAGGAACCACAGAGTTTGCATCGTAAACAGAAATGAATACATAATCAAAATCAACTAAACCCTGATGATGCTCTCACCTGACTAACTGCACCACTCAGCTCTTGACAAATTAAATCACAAAAAAACCTAGCTGCTCAGGAAAGTGAGGCCTCCAATGTGAATTCAGATACAGTTTTCTTTTGTCACTTCTCTGATTGTTGGGCAACTTCTCTTACCCTTTCGATGGATACTGCTCAGTACATTATCTCCTTGGCCTAGTCATTCCAGGTGTGGCCCCTCTTAAAATTATCTACCCACACTGCTCCCCTAAAAGAAGCCTGGGTATCATCTAGTTAACCTGGTAAATGCCTAAATCAGGAGAGAAACTAAGAGCTGTCACCCACATGTCGTTTGAGACATTTCACCAACGTTGTAACATTTTATAGCAAGGTACGTAGAATCACAGTGATTGGAAGGCATTTTCTCAACTCCCCAACAGAACTGACAATGTGCAGACATCCTAAAGGATGTCACAGTACCACTGATACACAGACCTCAGAATGATCTTGTCCTTCACTAGGTGAATGTATAAACTGTTGTACATCCACACTTTGGGGTATTATTCAGCAATAAAAAACAAATCAGCCATCGAGCTACAGAAGGACCTGGAAGAAACTTAAATGCATACTCCTAAGTGAAAGAAGTCAGTCTGAAACAGCTACATACTGTATAAGTTCATTACATATTAAATATATTAAGCCTCTGTCCATCATATATTTCCACACTTTTCTGTTTGTTTACCTTTTTATTTTTCCTTTTTTAAAATTATTTTGAAGCTTTAGTGTCACATTTAACCTATCAGTTGTTTACTTTTAAATTCTTTTCCTTTTCTTTTCTTAGAAAGGCCTTCTCTACTATCAAATTAAAGTACTCATCAATATTTCTTTCCAGGTTGTTTTTGCAACAGTTTTTCACAACTTAAATGGCTATAACCAGATAGCACAGAAAAACCCAGAGAATAATAAAAGAAAAAAGATTTCTCCAAGCTTAGTATTTTCAAAAAGGGAGCCACTAATGATACAAATGGAAAACTACTTAAAATATAGTTGAGGTTATCACAAAGTCATGAACAATGTTATATTTGAGAAATTGGATAAAACAAGCACAATATCAGAAAAATGAAAAATAGTGGCTCAGGATAAAAACACGGTCGGTACTACAATAAATACATCAGCATCTAGATGGTCATGGGTTAACAGTAGCAAAAGTTATCCGTAAATCATTTTTTATACTAATTTTCATCTACATTAGCTCCATGAAGCTTACAGAAAAAAAAGATGCCTGCTCACAAGATTCCATTTCATGTCAATTAAATTAGAAAAGAATACCTATTGCTAGCATGTCAGTGCAGGAACTGGGTATAATCAAATGCAGCATGAAGCCATATAAGCTGATCTTTCAAGAGTTATAGCAAACAATATGCCCATAATCACTACAACCTTCAACTCAGTACCTCTACTCTTAGGATTTTTAATAGAAAGTTATGAGCCCAATGATGTTCATTTCTACATTATTTACAAATAAAAATCAGAAATAAAATAAATGCTTAAAAATCCAATGAAATATGTAGCCATTAAATGATAGTTATAAAATCTATATAACAATTGGGAACTATCTATGAGTTTTAAAAAATAACAAAACACTATACACATACTATGATTACAACCATGCTAAAAATGAACGTGAACAAGCCTGAAAGGAAATAAAATAAAAACAGCATATGCCACAAGGGTGACCAAGAATTAAAATTGCTCTTTTTAAAAAATCTCCTTGGTTGTAATACTGTTTGCACAACAAAAATAATTAATACTTAATAATTGTTTCAGATCTGTATTTCCTATGGTGTATTCTGCAGAATGCCAGCTGTCATTCCAACATGATTGAGTGGGCTGGTAGAGTCTTTTTAGCCAAATGAATATAGGATATCTGGATGTATGATATTAAAATTCAGTCTAGCTATACTTTCTTTTCTTTTTGGGTTGTTTGCTTGTTCAATGGTGGATACCCTCAGTGACAAAAAAAAAAGAAAGACAAATATGTTGCAATTCTTTAACTGTTCACTCCATATCTTTAAAGGAATAATATATAAACTAAATAAGTTTACTGAGTAAGATTTATTCCTTTATTTACTGCTGTGTACTTTATTTACTGGCTGTAAACCAGGAGCCTTGGTGGTATAGTGGTTCAGAACTATGGCTGCGAACCAAAAGGTCAGCGGTTGAATCCACCAGCTACTTCTTAGAAGCTCTATAGGGCAGTTCTACTCTGTCCTATAGGGTCACTATGAGTCAGAATTGACTCGACAGCAATGGGTTTGGGTTTTGGTATACTAAATGCTGAGATATATATTGTAAAGGATATTTAAATGAAGAAAGCATATCCCTGCTTCACAGACATTCATAGTGAAGTGGTAGGTTAATGAAGGGGAGATAGAGCCGGGGTAACAGATGTCCCAATAATTCAAAGATAAGGCATAACATAAAAAAAAAAAAAAAATTTTTTTTTTTATAACATAAGCAGGGTACAAAGAAAAGGATATAGAAGTTCGGACATGAGTGAGATGAAATCATTTTAAGGGATCAGATACAAGTTCAGAAACCCTGGTGGCGTAGTGGTTAAGTGCTACAGCTGTTAACCAAGAGGTCGGCAGTTCGAATCCGCCAGGCACTCCTTGGAAACTCTACGGGGCAGTTCTACTCTATCCTATAGGGTTGCTATGATTCAGAATTGACTCAACAGCAGTGGATTCAGTTTGGTTCGGTTCGATACAAGTTCAGGAGGGAGGCTGGACTTAAGGACATGTAGAAGGTCTCTTTGGTCGAGAGAGGAAAACAAGTCCAAGGTGCTCGTGAAAGAGAGACAGGGACATGTTGGGAGAACTGTGTTTCAGCCCTGTCAGCCAGACGGTTCCCATGGAGGAGCATGAGAATGTCTTATTGGGATATGAGCTTGAGATCAGACCACAGGAGCCCTGAGTAGCAGGCTAAGGTATTTAGATTTAATATGGTGAGCCACAGCAACACATTGAATATTTCCCAGTAAGAAAGATTAGAAGTATGCAAAAGTAATTGGGTGCAGGTGTGTGTCAAGATTAAGGGCTGTGACATTGCAGAAATGACACTTAGGAATGGGGTGGGGGAAAGGGGATACAGAAAAGGAAAGAGAGAGAGAGAGAGTACAGATTAAATTCTGTGACAGGAGGAGAGAGTTAAGCAGCAGCCTGGAGGTTTCTGCATGGTTCAAAAATCTGTCATGGGAAGCCAGCAAGAAAGGAGTTTAGAAAGTTCATATGTCAAGAAAAGTCAATAGTGGTGAACAAAAATCAATGAGTGAACCAGAGGGATTTAGTAAGGAAGGAGATTTTTTAAAGATTGAAGTACAATTCAATGAATCCATCTAGAATCATCTTTAAATATATTTCATCGTAGTACTACTACTGCAAAATAACACAAATAGACATTTAGGACACATGTTAGAAGAAAAGAGAATACTCTTTCTCACCCTTCTAAACTCAATGGGGTCAAAAGGCTACAAAAAGCTTATTTAAGCATCTCATGAGGTCACCCCCTTAATCCCTAGGTCCAAATTACTTCATAGGGATTGAGTCTTGAGTCTTCCTCCTTGAGACCAAGGAGGCAGTGAGGGCAACATTAGTTTATCCATTAACCCTGTCGATTTCAAAAGAAGAGGAACAAAAACTGGTCCGTTCAACATCTTCAAACATACTATGACGTGGTGGTAGAATTCTTCAGACTGGACAAGTCATTCACTAAAACCAGTGTATGTGAGATGGATCTCAGAAACACCCTGGAGGCCCTCTCAATAACTTTCATCATTTAGAGGTTTAATACTTACAAGTATTTGCTGATATGATTTTAGCTACTTGGAAATCATTTTTACAAATCCAGTAACACTCCTGTGTGCACACTCATATGCCAATACATATACACCTTGTCTATACTGGACTTCAGGCTCATGTTCCTGGACACCCTGTTATGTATTACTGCAGGCATAAAACTAGTGTGCAAGGGGGCTGTTTCTGTTGCTATGGAAAATATCATTTAATTTCCTAATCAGTAGGTATATAAATGTAAAACCATAGCATTTGATTATTTCCAAAGTTTGCCAACCAAATTGGTTGTTCATATATAAGGATAAATACCCCATGTTTTCAACACTCTTATTCAAAGCAAAAATTAAGGACTTAAGCTGTCTCACATTTTAAGGTTTATAAATTGATTTGTTGTACAGAAGAGAAATGAAAGAATGGAACAAAGAATCTAAGTCAGTCATTTATTCTTCTCCTTAAGCAAGCTATACGAAAACACCTATTTACTACCAAATTAAAATAAGTGGTGATATTTGCTTTACAGCTAGATTTCTTAGAATCATAACTTACCTAGTGGTTATGATTTACAAAAGGTGGTTATAATTACAAACTGTGTTTCAGCAACCCATCTGTTACGTAAAATGAGGCCTAACTGACATCTTCTTCTTCCCTCCTCTCCACCAAGGTCTGCCTAAATTGGACACTGCAATAAAGTAGAAAAATTAAATTTCTAAATTATAATTATATACAAATTACGCAGATGAAGCGCAAACTTTTAAAAAGGGTAATAACCAGAGCTATTTAAAACATAAATGAAGTAGCTTTAGACCATATTCCTGTGACAGCTGGTTGGCTTGGTTACTTTTAGCAAGGTGTTGCTGCATCCAACCCAGAGCACACAGCAGTGAACAGACCCAGTTCCTGCCCTTGGAAAGCTTAGAGTCTGAAGATCTTTGCACGAAACAGCTTTATCTGTTCCACAGCCATATTTCATATGGAGTGTGAAGGCAAATCCTTAGATGTTTGCCTGAAAAGCTGTGATGGTCAGAGGAGTGTCAAGGCCAAAGATATATCCTTGAAACTCATTCCATGCTCAGAGGAACAACTGGAGGCATACCCTCTCTTGATACTACTGTAAGGATAACCAAGTTACCTCATTTGATTCTCATTTTGATCTTGCTGTAGTATGATGCCCAAACCAAAACGAAACTATTGCCATCAAGTTGAATTTGAATCATGGTGACCCAATGTATTGTTGTTATTGTTAGGTGCCATTAAATTGGTTCCAACTCATAGCAACCCTATGTACAACAGAACGAAACACTGCCCAGTCCTGCGCCATCCCCATGATCGTTGTTATGCTTGAGCCCACTGTTGCAGCCGCTGTGCCAATCTATCTCGCTGAGGGTCTTCCTCTTTTTCGCTGACCCTTTACTTTACCAAGCATGATGTCCTTCTCCAGAGACTGATTCCTCCTGATTACATTTCCAATGTATATGAGACAAAGTCTCACCATCCTTGCTTCAAAGGAGCATTCTGGCTGTACATCTTCCAAGACAATTTGTTCCTTCTTTTGGCAGCCTGTGGTATACTCAATATTCTTCCCCAACACTACAATTCAAAGACATCCATTCTTCCTCAGTTTCCCTTGTTCATTGTCCAGCTTTCACATGCACATGAGGCAACTGAAAACACCGTGGCTTGGGTCAGACACACCTTAGACCTCAAGATGACATCTTTGCTTTTTAGTACTTTAAAGAGATCTCTTGCAGCAGATCTGTCCAATGCAATGTGTCTTTTGATTTCTTGACTGCTGTTTCCACGGATGTTGATTCCACAAGTTGGATCCAAGTAAAATGAAATAGTTGTTAATCTCAATCTTTTCTCCATTTATCATGATGTTGCTTATTGGTCCAGATGTTAGGATTTTTGTTTTCTTTATGTTGAGGTGTAATCCATACTGAAGGCTGTGGTCTTTGATCTTCATCAGTAAGTGCTTCAGGACCTCTTCACTTTCAGCAAGGAAGGTTGTGTCATCTGCATAACGCAGGTCGTTAATGAGTCTTCCTCCAATCCTGATGCTCCATTCTTCTTCATAGAGTCCAGCTTCTCCAATTATTTGCTCAACATACAGATTAAATGGGTATGGTGAAAGGATACAACCCTGACGCAACCCTTTCCTGACTTTAAACCGTGCAGTATCCTTGTTCTGTTTGAACGACTGCTGCTTGATCTATGTAGAGATTCCTCATGAGCACAAGTGTTCCAGAATTCCCATTCTCCGCACTTTTATCCAGGATTTGTTATGATCCACATGGTAGAATGCCTTTGCATAGTCAATAAAACGCACTTAAGCATCTTTCTGGTATTCTCTGCTTTCAACCAGGATCCACCTGACATCAGCAATGATATCCCCGGTTCCACGTCCTCTTCTAAATCTGGCTTGATTTTCTGGCAGTTTCCTGTCAATATACCGCTGCATTTGCTTTTGAATGATCTTCAGAAAAATTTTGCTTGCATGTGACATTAATGATATTGTTTAATAATTTCTGCATTCGGTTGGATCACCTTTCTTGGGAATAGGCATAAATATGATCTCCTCCAGTTGGTTGGCCAGGTAGCTGTCTTTCAAACTTCCTGGCATAGATGAGTATGCACTTCCAGTGCTGCATCCAACTGGTTTTCCATTAATTCCTGAAGTCTTGTTTTTCTCCAATGCCTTCAATGCAGCTTGGACTTCTTCCTTCGGTACCATCGGTTCCTGATCATATGTTACCTCTGAAATGGCTGAACATCAATCAATTCATTTTGGTATAGTGACTCTGTGTGTTTCTTCCATCTTCTTTTGATGCTTCCTGTGTTGTTTAATATTCCCCATAAAATCCTTCAGTATTGCAACTCGAGGCTTGAATTTTTTCTTCAGTTCTTTTGGTTTCAGAAATGCTGAGCATGTTATTCCCTTTTGGTTTTCTATCTCCAGGTCTTTGCACATCTCATCATAATACTCTGTCTTCTGGAGCTGCCCTTTGAAATCTTCTGTTTAGATTTTTTACTTTATCATTTTTTCCTTTTGCTTTAGCTGCTCAACATTCAAGAGCAAGTTTCAGAGTCTCTTCTGACATCCAGTTAGATCTTCTCTTTCTCTCCAGTCTTTTTAATGACCTCTTACTTACTTCATGTATGATGTCCTTGATGTCATTCCACAACTCATCTGGTCTTCATCTGTTAACATTCAACATGTCAAACCTATTCTTGAGATGGTCTCTAAATTCAGGTGGGATATACTCAAGGTCATTCTTTGGCTCTCATGGACCTGTTCTAATTTTCTTCAGTTTCAACTTGAACTTGCATATGAATAATTGATGGTCAGATTTGCAGTCCGCCCCTGGCTTTGTTCTAACTGGTGATATTGAGCTTTTCCACTGTCTCTTTCCACAGATGTAGTCCATTTAGTACCTGTGTATTCCATCTCGCGAGGTCCATGTGTATAGTTGCCATTTATGTTGGTGAAAAAAGGTATTTGCAATGAAGAAGTCGTTGGCCTTGCAAAATTCTATCATGCTATCTCTGGCATCATTTCTATCACCAAGCCCATATATTCCAACTACCAACTCTTCTTCTTCTTTTCCAGCTTTTGCATTCCAATCACCAGTAGTTATCAGTGCATCTTGATTGCATGTTCCAGCAATTTCAGACTGCAGAAATTGGTGAAAATCTTCAATTTCTTCATCTTTGGCTTTAGTGGTTGGTGCGTAAATTTGAATAATAGTTGTATTAACTGGTCTTCCTTGTATGCATATGGATATTATCCCATCACTAACAGCGTTGTACTTCAGGATAGATCTTGAAATGTTTTTTTTGATGATGAGTGCAATGCCGTTCCTCTTCAAAGTTGTCATTTCTGGTGTAGTAGACTATATGACTGTCCAATTTAAAATGACCAATACCTGTCCATTTCAGCTCACTAATGCCTAGGATTACGTGGCGTAGTGGTTAAGTGCTACGGCTGCTAACCAAAGGGTAGGCAGTTCAAATCCGCGAAGCGCTCCTTGGAAACTCTATGGGGCAGTTTTATTCTGTCCTATAGGGTCGCTAGGAGTCAGAATCGACTCGACAACACTAGGATATCTATCTTTATGTGTTCCATTTCATTTCTGATGATTTCCAATTCTCCTAGATTCATACTTCATACATTCCATGTTCCAATTTTTAATGGATATTTGCAGCTGTTTCTTCTCATTTTGAGTCATGCCACATCAGCAAATGAACGTCCCAAAAGCTTAACTCCATTCATGTCATTAAGGTCGACTCTACTTTGAGAAGGCAGCTCATCCCCAGTCTTTTGAGTGTCTTCCAACCTGAGGAGCTCATCTTCTGGCACTATATCAGACAATGTTCTGCTGCTATTCATAAGGACTTTACTGTCTAATTCTCTTCAGAAATAGACCGCTGGGTCCTTCTTCCTAGTCTGTCTTAGTCCGGAAGTTCAGCTGAAACCTGTCTTCCATGGGTGACCCTGCTGGTATTTGAATACCTGTGGCATAGCTTCCAGCATTACAGCAACACACAGGCCCCAATAGTACAACAAATTGACAGATATGACAACAAATTGACAGATGTATGTGTACTATTAGTAAAATACCTTGTTTTTGCTGGACATGTGTGGAAGCAAGAAACATGGCTTTTTCATGTTTTACTGAAAGCTTATTTTGCATGAACAAGTAAACACACGAGAGTTACAGTTTGGTTTAGTGAGCTTCAATCTTAAAGTTACCCACACCAATAATGTGTTAGTGTACTAAGATAAAGAAAGTAGCTATAAGGAAAATTCCGCTTACTTAAATATCAGAAATCAGGATGAAAAGACACTAAACCTAACCTCTCACCACAAACAGCCTTCTAAACAGACCATGAATTGGACACAGAGTCATTACTTGGCTGTTAATCTGGCTACCTCCCACTGTCTCTTCTTGTCACCAGCTAAACTCCAGCAGCTCCGAAGACCAGGCTGCACGAACGCTACAAAATCTCAAGCTCTGACCATGGAGAAGCCTCCCACCTTTCACCTTCATCATCTTCTAGCGTCATTTCTTACCCTTCATTCCTCCCATTGGCTGTCAGAACCCAGAGACCTCAGGGTTGGAAGCAATGAACAGATGCAAGATTTGATCACACAATCTGAAATCTGCCTTTCTTTGTCTCTATATGTTCTGGATAAAAATTTAAACCAATGGCTTGAGGTGAGATTAACATTTTTCTCTCTGCCAAGTCTTTTTTTTTTTTTTTTTACTTTGCTGATTCACTTAACTTCAGTGCTAAATACCCTCTTATGATTCCTCTCTTTCAGTTCCATCACACCGGTCTCTTTATTTTACCCTTAAATGTTGGTATTCCCCAAGATGCAGATCCCATACTTTTTATTATGCTTCAGCCACCCCTGAGGATGCCTTACCTACCTCTTGGTTCTAATTATCACCTCCATATTTGTTCAAAATTTCTAATTTGATCACCAATGTCTCAGAAAGGCAGCCCTTATTCACAAATATCTACTGAAGACTTCTACCTGGAAGTCTTGTGAGCTCCTCAAATCTAATACCAAAATCACCAAACATCAGCTTACCATTAACTATTTTTCACACCAGGAGGTCTAGTGATACACTTCAGAGTTATCTTGGTCTTTGCCATTGTCCTGACTCCCTCACAGGTCCCTCAGGTTCCCAGGACCTCTAACTTCTATACAATCAGTGCTGTTTTCTCCATCCCTCTGCATTCACAGGCATCATCCTTCCTCCAAAAACTCAGGCAACTGGCTTACTTGTTGGCCTCTAAATCTAGAGTGCCCTTCCTGTCTTCATGCTTTCTCCTCAACCTGAAATGCTATTTCCTACTCGTCTTTACAGGACACATCTACATGTTCTTCAAGTCCCAGCTCAACTATGACTTAAATTTTTCTCCATCTTAAACACCCCATCATTGCTCTCCTAGAATTTGTACATGTCTCTACTCCCCGTCCTACTCTTTATGGTTATCTGTTTATGAGTCTGCCTTTCACACTATACCATTAGAAGTTCTAAGGCTAGCAACCAAGTCTTACTCATCTTGGTACCCCAACCTTATCCCGAAAAGACAATTAAGAAATATCATTTTAGCTATATTATGGCTAGATGTGACATAATAGATTAAATACTATTTTCAAAGTGAAATGTTCCTTTTTATCACAGGAATGGAAAACAACTATTTTACATTGTGTATTAACCTTCTGTTCATCTCGTCTAAAAAATATACAATTTAAAATTAAGCCAAAAGAGTAATATCTATTTTTCAAATGGAAAAAAATATATAAACAATTATTTTATTTATTTGTCTTACTTTTTCTTATAGAGGTATAGTTCACATGCCAAAATATTCACTATTTTAAAGTATAAAAATCAGTGGGATTTTTTTGTATATGCACAACCAGTATGTGCAACTATCAGTGCTACCTAATTCCAGAACACTTTCATTGTGCCACAAAGACACACCACATCCATTAGCATTCATTCATCATTATTCCCTTCCCCCAGTTCTTAGAAACCACTATTCTACTTTCTGTCTATAGAGATTTATCTATTTTGGATATTTAATACCCATGAAATCATGCAACAGGTGATCTTTCACGTCTGGCTTCTTTCATTTAGCGTAATGTTTTCAAATGGACTACATCTGCAGAAGGAGACACTGGAAAAGCTCAATATCACCAGTCAGAACAAAGCCAGGGGCCAACTGTAAATCTGACCATCAATTACTCATATGCAAGTTCAAGTTGAAACTGAAGAGAATTAGAAAAAGTCCATGAGAGCCAAAGTATAACACTACTACATTTTTATGGCTGAATAGTATTCCATTGTATGGCTAAATCATGCTTTGTTTATCCATTCTTTAGTTGAGGGACATCACTTCTTTTACTTTCTGGCTATTATGAGTAACACTGCTATGAACACCCATGTACAGGCTTTTGTCCAGATATGTTTTCAATTCTCTTGGTTATATACATACCTAGGATTGGAATTGGCTCATATAGTAACTCTGATGGCACAGTGATTAAGTGGTATGGCTTCTAACCAAACAGCCGGCACCTCAAATCCAAGGCTCTACCTTGGAAACTCTGTGGGGCAGTTCTACTCTGTCCTATAGGGTCGCTATGGGTTGGAATCGACTCGATGGCCCTGGCTTTGATTTTTTGGTTTGGTTTATGGTAACTCTATACTTAACTTTTTTAGGAACTACCAAACTGTTTTCCAAAGCAGTTGCACCATTTTAAATTCCCATCAGAAAGCAACAAGGGTTCAGTTTTCTCCACATCCTCACTAACACTTGTTACTGTCTCTTTTTAATTACAGCCATGTAAGTGAGTGCGAAATGGTATTCTATTGTGATCTTCATTTGCATTTGGTGGCACAGCGCTTATGAGTTTGGGTCAGCAGTTCAAATCTACCAGCCGCTCTTAGGAAGCTCTACGGGGCAGTTCTACTCTGTCCTACAGGGTCACTATGAGTCTGAAATGACTCGACAGCAACAGGTTTGGGGTTTTTTTATTTTAATGACTAATAATGTTGGACATTTTTTCAGGTGTTTATTGGCCATTTGTATATCTTTTTCAAAGAAATAATCTAATCAAGTCCTTTGTCGATGTTTTGATTAGATTGTCTTTTATAATTGCACTCTAATAGTTCTTTATATATTCTGGATACTAAACCTTTACAAGATACATGATTTGTAAACTATTCTCCCATTGTGTGTTGTCTTTTCACCTTCTTGATGGAATTCTTTGATGCACAAAAGTTTTTAATTTTAATGAAGTCCAATTTATCTTCATTTTTCTCTTTGTTGCTTATACTTTTTTGTGTCATATATAAGAAAGCTCTGCCTGATCCAAGATCATAAATACTGGCACCTATGTTTTCTTCTGAGAATTTTATGGTTTTCACTCTTATATTTAGATCTATGATCCATTTTGAGTTAATTTTTATATATGAGGTGAGGTATGGGTCCAACTTTCTTTTTTGCACGTATATATCCAGTTCTCCCAGCATCATTTCTTGAGAAGACTATTCTTTCCTCCACTGAATTATCTTGGAACCCTTGTCGAAAAACCAATTGACCATAAATGTATAAGTTTACTTCTAGATGCTCAATTCTCTTCCATGGATATACATTCTACCCTATGACAGTACCACACAGTCTTCATTACCGTAGCTTTGCTACAAGTTTTAAACCAGGAAATGTGAGTTTTCCAACTTTGTTCTTTTTTTCAAAATTGTTTTGGATATTCTTGCTTTCTGTATAAATTTTAGGTTCGATTTGTGAATTTCTGGCAAAAAAAATGTAACTGGGATTTTGATAAGGATAGCGTTGAATCTGTAGATCAATTTGGGAATTATTTACATCTTAACAATATTAAATCTTCCAAATCATGAATGTAGATGTTCTTCCATTACATCTTCTTTAATTTATTTCAACATTTTTTTTTTTTTTTTAGTTTTCATGTACAAGTCTTTGGTATTTTTATACTACTAAATACTTGCACTTTCTTGAATGAAAGGCAAAAGAGCATCATTATAGGTTGTTTTATAATTATAATGACACATAAAAACAAGACCTTTTAGCATTCTGTTTGATGAAAAGTTTTACCCTGCCACATGCTGATAATTCTGGTATGAAACATTTTATGTAAATGCTCAAATAGAAGTATTTGTTTTTATATATTAACTTGTCTTAGTTAAGGGCAATTTTGCAACTGTAAGAGAAGATGAACAGCAATAAAATATAATACACCTGGATTAACAAGTCAGATATTCGTGACATCAACAGCAAACAAAATTGCCTTTCCAAAGGCAGCCAGGCATCAAGAAAATTTCATCAGATAAATTGATCTGTCTCAAATTATTCAAGCAAGCTAGAACAGAAACAGCTATATGCTACTCATTGATAGCTGAATTCAAACTTATTATATTAATATTATTCCAATTCATACTTACTTGCCTAATTCTTTAAGAAAAGAGAATTATTACAAAGTTAGCCACATTTTCTTCTGAACTGGATTCAGTAATGCGACATTAACAAACACCTCTTGCAGATGTATAAACCATGACTTGTTATGTGCTTCTAATTTCACGTGCCAACTCAATTTATATTCTACAAAGGACAATCTTTGTTTTTCAACAGTAAAATCATATTATATCTTTACATTATCTTAATGGGCATCACAGGATTTCAAGCTGATGGATCCATTAATGACAAATCAATACTGATATGTATGCAAATAGCCTAGACCAGATGAATAATTACAATTCAAGGTAATTTGCGCATTTACTCAATTTGCAAGATCAGTAAAAGGTTTTCATTCAAAACAACCATTTTTCATCATGACAGAAGATCCCCAAAACAAGAACAAAGTTAAGATTCTCCTCAAGTCTGATAAGCTAGTCTACTGCCAAAGAAATTAAATGCTGGCCAATCAAAACCAGAGACTTTCAGAGCTTCTCAGTGGTGCTAAACTCGCTGTTGTGTTAATATTAATACTTATACATTTCTGGAAAAAAAACACTAAATGCAGGATGGCAATGGTGTGCACAGTAATATCTTCACTATTGAAATGGTGACAAAATAATACTTAAAGTATTAGTCAAAGAATAAAGTTATTTTACTACAAAGTTTAATATCATAAGCATTATCACAGTCAAACATGTTACCATCATCATCAGACAATGGTCAAGCGTCCCACTGCTCACTCAACTTGTCCCAAGGACCTCGAAAAGACATAGCGTGTGTCCTTGAAGAGTAGTATACAAAAAAACATCATTCAGAAAGGCCCAGCAAAGTGCCAAGTAAACGTCTGGAAATGAGTATATGAAATCCATTCATTTACTATGTTTATTTCAAAGAAAAAGGTTCACGAAATACTGGCACCTGGACAAATACAATACTGTGTCTGGGTTTTATAGAAAAGAAAAATACTGATATTAATTTTAAAAACAAAAATGCTATCTTTGAACCACAGAATAGTCAGTATATTTCAGAGATGAAGAGAAAGGCTTAGTCTTACTAAGTGTGAGTAACAACTGGGTCATCAAATTTAGAAGAGATAAAAGAACAAATACAAGTATTTTATCATTTTCACGTAAATACTACTTGCAAGTAGACTTAAAAATATCTGCATTTAAAAAATGAATTGTCACCTGGCCCCCAGACACCCTTTTAGCTTGGTAATGAAGTCCCTCCTGAGGTTTACCCTTCATCTAAAGATTAGACAGGCCCACAAACCATAACAAGACTAAAAGGGCACACCAGCCCAGGGGCAAGGACTAGAAGGCAGGAGGGGACAGGAAAGCTGGCAATAGGGAACCCAAGTTTGAGAAGGGAGAGTGTTGACATATCATGGGGTTGTTAACCAATGTCATAAAATAATATGTGTACTAACTGTTTAATAAGAAGAAGCCACTTTGTTCTGTAAACCTTCATCTAAAATACGATTTAAAAAAAATGAATTGTCACCTACTGTATAAAGAGATCATACAAACTATTAAGACAAACACAAGACAAAGAACAAATTCTTCAAACTGATATATTTTAATAGGATGGCTAAGTCCAAGAACAGACAGAAAAATCAAAAGGAGGAATTTCTACACTGGCAATAACTTATTAAACCAAAACCAAACCCACTGCTGTGGAGTCAATTCCGACTCACAGCGACCCTATAGGACAGAATAGATCTGCCCCACAGGGTTTCCAAGGAGCACCTGGTGAATGTGAACTGCCAACCTTTTGGTTTGCAGCCATAGCTCTTAACTACTACACCACCAGGGTTTCCAATAACTGATTAGAAAATATAAAAGAAAGAAGCCCTTCCCCAGAAGCAACAGAAATTATAAACTAGCTCATAATAAACTTAACACAAATGAGAAAGACCTTCTTTTGGGAAAAAAAAATTAGATAATTGAAGGACAAACATAAAAAAAAGATCTGAGCAAATGAAGAGACATGCCAAGAAGATGAAGATAAATTAGAAAGTTGTCACTTCTTCGCGAAATTATCTTAAATACAATCAGCGTTAAGACCCCAAGAGTGCTCTTTATAAAATTTGATAATGTGATTATCGTATCTGTCTGGAAGAAAAGGGTACAAAATAGATAAGGAGCTTTAGAAAAAGAAAAGCTATCACCCACTGGATATCACAATATGTTATAAAGCCATATTAGAACAGTTTAAAACAAATTTAGGAACAAAAAAAAATCTTCAGCAATATAATTAAGTCCTAGAAATTAAAAAAAAAAAAAAAGACAACCCACTAGGAAAAAAATGGGCAAAGATGTGAATAGGAGCATCACATGAGAGGCAATACTGTCCATTGCCATAGAGTCAATTCCAACTCATAGAGACCCTATGGGACAGAGTAGAACCGCTCCATAGGGTTGCCAAGGAATGGGTGGTCGATTTGAACTGCTGACCTTTTGGTTAGCAGCCGAGCTCTTAACCACTATACCACAGAAAAACAAATGAAAAGGTGATCAACCTCTTTAGAAATCAGGGAAACATATATATACATATAACAAAGAGATACCTTTTTTTACCAATTCACTAGTAAACTTTTACAAGTTTAAAATGATCATGAATTACCAAACGGGTATGCAAATATGCATTTCGTATTTGTTGGTGGAATATAAATTGGAACTACTGGTTTGAAGAGCAATTTGGCATTAACTATGAAAATATAAAATGCATATACCTCACGGCCCAACAATTAACAAATTATCAGTCCACCCTTAGGGAAAAAATACACCAGTAGGGGTGAACAAGAAACCAGTGTAAGAATATTCACTACGACATTGCTTGAGATAGTAAAATAGTGGAAACAATCTAAACGTCTATGAAAGCATAGAGGTTAAATACTCCATCATAGGACTACACTACAAAATAATAGGCGGCAGCTCAAAAAAAAAAAAAAAAATGGGGTATATCTTCATGTACCAGCATGGAGAGATCTCTAAGCTCCACGTTCAGTGAAAATGAGGTGTAAAACAACATGCTGTCATTTATGTAAATATAGAAGAGATTATACTGCTACACAGGCATCACCACCAGCTGCCATTAAATTGATCCGATTCATGTCGACGCCTTGTGTCTCAGAACAGAACTGCTGTTCATAGGTTTGAAAGTAGGTCACCATGCCCTTCTTCCCAGGCCCCTCTGAGTGGATTCATACCACCAACTTCTCAATTAGTACTTGAGCACTTACCTATCTGTGCCACCCAGGATCACCTCCTAATGTAGACACTGACCACCTGTGTCTTTGAGGCACTCTCCTGGGGTCCCCAAAGTCAATCTCCTGTCCATGACACAACCATATTTGAAGGCCAACCAAGCCAAATGTTTTCTCTCTGCAGACAGCCAAAACAGGCGACTTAAATTCGAATGTAATATTTTACAGAAATTAATGTGGAGGAAGAACTGTTTTTCCAGGAAATGTTTAGATATTTGTAGTTTTAAAAAAATAAGATACAAACGTATACATACATATTCTCAGCTGTGCTTAAAAATGACCTTTTCATGATAAACTAGGATATAGTAAAGCAACCAAACCAGTTGCCATGGAGTCGATTCCGACTCACAGCAACCCTATAGGTCAGAGTAGAACTGCCCCATAGAGTTTCCAAGGAACACCTCGTAGATTCAAACTGCCAATCTTTCGGTTAGCAGCCATAGCTCTTAACCAAGATGCCACCAGGGTTTCCAAATGAAGATACCTACCAAAAAAAAAAAAAACACTCTAGAAATTTGTCAGATTTCACTAGATAGTTGGATTACAGGTTTTTTATTTTCTGGCTCTTTTTCTTGTTATTTTCTGCATGTTCTACAATGGGCTTGTATTACTGTAAGCATAAAAGACAAAACATGTTCTTTTTGAAACAATGTGTTTTCTGTTATTGAATTCCTGAGATACCTCTATACAGATAATGCCCAACTATTTCTCTACTTCTGGCCTCTCCCCTTCACTCCAGGCCCACTTTTTAGCTGCCTCCTGAGCAGTTATCAGCTTCCCAGCTTCAGTTCGCCTGGATGTGACTTCACCTCTCCCACTGCTGTGCTCATTGATCCCATCTCCCTGCTGCCTCAGCCCTGTCCCAGTTCCCAGACCAAGGCAGGACTGAATTACAAAGTACTCATACAAGGTCAACCCCTCCTCCACACTGTCACTCCCAACCACTGCTGCAGTGACGTTTCTAATCCTGTTTCTAATCCCATGTCTGTCTGCCTGGACAGTTGACTCACGTGGCTATGGAGTAGCATCACAATGTACTTGCTTACTTTATCATATTCTTTCTGATATTAACCTGTTGGTACTTATCTCACAGCCCCTACTAGACTGCCAACTCATGAAGTCAGGTAGTATAACTTCTCACATCTGGATTCTGGGCTACACACTTCAAAACACTAGTTTTCATAACTTGTAAGAACGCATTCGATGAATGGCTGTTACTTTTGTTTATCCAGTAATTTGTCAGATTTGTTCAAAGGCTGAACAAGTTCAGAGACAATTCAATCAACAAGCACTTATGCAGGAACTACTGTGTGCCCAGCATCGCACCGGGGGAATAACAGAAAAAACAGAAGGGATGCTTCTCATCCTTGACAAAGAGTCTAGAGAGGCTGAAAACACCTTAAAAAAAAAAAATGGAGAATAATTACTGCTTTGGCTTCTGTCTTGGCAAGCGAAGCATGAAAATCTCCTTGCCTGAGGTACTGATTTAACAGATGGGCAAACTGCAATCGAGTTTGCCTGCCTGGACTCCGGACTACTGCCAGCACTGACTTCCTCCTGTCCCAACTCCATGGGCCCCCGTATGCCTGGCTCTGCCTGTCAATATCTGTATGTTTGCCCAATTTCAGTTGTTCCCTTGGATCCAGACCCTGTTCCCCTCAAGTTCGTGCTGTGGGCTAGAACTTAAATTCCCTCCTTTCTCTCATCCTAGGGTATCCTTTGTCACCATTTTGTACAAATTTCCACGATAACAGCCTGGGACTGCAATTCCAGCTTTTTGTTTCAACCTCTTTCCCACAAGAGTGAGAGAATCTCCTGGAGGGCCTCTAAATCAAATCTTAACAAACACCGCTGCTTGTTTACCCAACATCCATTTCCTCCTTTCCTCTTCCTAACAGAACTGTCAATCTGGTCAGCTCTTTCCACCTCCTCCACACGGTCCTGTGCTGATTCTAGATCCAGCCCCGGCAGGTGGATCCTGATTAGTCTAAGCCTATCAAACATACCAACAATCCTGAAGATGGCACAGACCAGGCAACATTTTGTCCTCTTATACCTAAGGGCACCATGAGTCAGACTCAACTGGATGGCAACTAACAACAGCAGTAATATCAGACATAGCATTCCCACTCTCCTTGCTATTGACCAGACTGGGAGTAGCCACGTGATCAGTGTCAGCCAATGAGATGAGGGGAGTCTGTAGGAGCGCTTTTGGCAAAGGTTTCCTTACTTTCTCATAGAGACACTACTGCTTTATGATGATGTACTTCAAACTACATCAGCCATCCCACTACCAGCTGAGGAAGATGTCAACACACAGAAAGGGAGAGTCAAAAGCAGGGCAGAGACATGGAAGCTAAGCCCAGGTCTGACAATGGAAGCTGCCCATCCTCCAGGTCTCTTGTTACTTTTATGAATCTTTTTGAATATATTCCCTTTGCTCTGCTGCCAGTTTACACATAATGCTTTTAAAAGACACTGCTATGAAAACAGTATCAGTAGCTTTGTTTTCTGTTTCAGTAGAGTAACTTTATGATAGGAATTTGATGGATATTTGGGTCGTATCTGGTTTGAAGCTATTATGAAAAAAGCTGCTATTAATTTTCCTGTAAAAGTCTTTGTACACATGTTTTCATTCACCTGGGAGTGGAATTTCTGGGTCGTGTGGTAAGGGTATTTTTAACATTAAGAGCAACTGTCAACCTGTTCCCAAAGTGTGTGTACCATTTTACATTCCCACCAGCAAATTTTTGTCATCCCAGCGTTTGTGCAGCAATATGGCACTGTGGTTATAAATTTCATTAATGTGATGAATAATAGTATTAGGGGCTTTTTCATGGGCTCATTGGCAATTTCTATGTATTACTGTGTGAAGTATCTCTTCAAATATTTTGGTGATTTCTTCAGCTGGGCTATCTCTCCTCTTGCTATTGAGATGCGGGAGGTCTGTATAGTCTAGATAAAGTCCTTTACATGATATATAAAGCCAGGAACAGAGACAGAAATAGAGACACCTGCAGAGACACAGCAAATTTTGCATCTTTTGAAGAGCAGATGTTAATTTTGATAAAGTCTAATTTATCTACTTTTTTTTTAATTTTATGATTAGTGATTTTTGAGACCTGTATAAGAAATCACAAAGATTTTCTCATAAGTTTTCTTCTAGAAGTTCAATACTAAAAATCACAGGTGAATCTCAAAAACATTATGATCAATGAAAACAGGAAGACTAAAATGAATACATACTTTATGATTCAAACTATTTCTAGAACAGGGAAAACTCACCTACAGTGCCAGAACACAGATCAGGTACAAGGGACGATTTTAGGGTAATAGAAATATTCTGTATCTTGTTTGCAGTGGTAGTCACACAGGTATATTTGTCAAAACACAACAAACTATATACTTAAAATTACTGCATTTTATTTCAGATAAAATATAGCTCAAGGAATTTGCTTTAACATTTGTTAAAATGGGAATTTGGGGCTGGATTGGTAGGATGACTGGGTACCACACAACTCTATGAGATAGCATTTAGGGGATAAGCAAGGCCTTGCTTTGAACAAGGCAGAAATAGTAATTTAAGTATATATAGCTTCTTAAATAAATACTAATTCATTCTAAATGCATAAATACTCCATAGATGTTGAATAAAGACACTGGCAGTATTCAAACAAGCCAACCACACACTGGTCTGGTCACTAAATGAAGGTGACAGCTAACTTGTATCTCCAGTCCAGGTAAGACTAAAAAAGAGGTGGCAGGAGGAAGGATGGAGAGGTAAAGAAGGGCAACGTTCCTTAGTTCTCCTTTGTCCCACAGACTCTTTAAAGCAGGGACTGTTGAAGTCAAAGGTTTTTCTCATATAGTAGCAGCCTGTTCCCAAAAAGGAAAACAAAGGGGAAAGTGAGAAATAAATCATCATATTTTGAAATTTTAGGCGAAACTCTCAATTACAGAATTTGTTAGCTGGAAGACAATCTACATATCATCTAGCCCAAGTCACTTGTAATGCAAATAAAGGAAACAAGGGTTGGAGAGTCTGAGACTTTTTTAGTCATATAACCAGTTAGTTAACTGGTTGAAAAACTAGAGGAAGAACCCAGGCGTCCTGACTCCTGGATCAGTGCTCTTATAAAATTATAATCTTGAGACCAATGCTCTACGCAGAACAAGTATTCAAAAAAGACCTGCCGAATGAATGAATGTTAGGCAACATGATAAAAAATAAATAAATAAATAAATAAATAATGAACAGAGGAGTGAATTCAGATATAAAATTATTTTCTTCCAATAAAATGAGCTCTGTACATACTTATGCCAGTTTTACACATTAGAACAAAAGCATATTTTGTGAAATTCCTACGGCAGTTAACAATGCCTGCAGAAAGAGAATGAAGAAAAGTAGTAAATTCTCAAGAATGGTGGGATACTCTTTCCTAGAAATAGTTGAGGACAATTACGTATCTTTCTGAGATGGTTACAGTACATTTCTACCTCCTCACGGAAAGATGGATTAATGATATTTAACAAGTGCTTCAGGCCCTATGAATTTAAGATAAACTTGGAGGACTGAATTTTCACCAAACTCCAGTCTACTCACAATTAAAATTTAGATGGTAACACCAGATTCTTTGGTAGTTTGTGGAGTCATTGTGATTTCTGGTTTGGATGTGGGAGAAAAAAAAATTATATATATATATATATAAATTTGACAAGATCTTGGATTTACTGCAGCTATATAACAAGCAACATAAACCCAATTCGCACAATATGAACATCTCAGAAGTCTCCTACTAATTTTCTACTTTTTTGTTGGGGCCCTTAGGATCTTATAATACTAAATTCTGTATTTTACCCTATGACCCTGTGCCATGCCCACTTATTTAACGGAGGAACAGTGAAGCAAGTCAGAACACTGTTTGATTTCGTCTCTCTATCTCAATCAGGCAGGTCCCATAAACCTGGTATTACTCTGCTCCCCAAAAAAGCCAAGTAAACAAAAGAACAAGATGCTGAAAAAATAACAAAACACTGAAAAATCAACATCTGACTTTATATATAGATTTTTTTCTCATGATCTAGTATTGCTAGATAAAAGCTGTTAATTCCAACTTACATATAAAATGTGTTTTAAAACTAAAACATGGATTGTATCAGCATTAGGTAAAAATATAGAAAACCCCTAATTGAACAGGCAATTATAAAACAAAACTAATTCTTTCTGTCTCACGCTTACTCCGCCTCTCTGTTTAAACCAAAAAAAACCAAAACCATTGCCCTCTAGTCAATTCTGACTCATGGTCACACCTTAACGTTTGGGCAACACAACTGCTTATTTCACTCCTGCTAATGAATGTTGTCCCAACGCCTGAAAAATAATGCTCACATAGTTGTGTACATAGATAAAGCCTTTAAATATAAACCAATGAAAACCCTTTCAATAGTAAAAACCAAACTTGTTGTCCTCGAGTCGATTCTGACTCACAGCAACCTTATAGAACAGAAGAGAACTGCCCCATAGGGCTTCCAAAGAGCGGCTGGTGGATTTGAACTGCCAATCTTTTGGTTAGCAGCCAAGCTCTTAACCACCGCCCTATACTGGTAAATGCCATATAAAACTAGGCTCTATAAAGTCGAATTATCACTTTATTTTTCATAATGTGCTACAATGACAATTTCGAAGAGATCTAGTTGGGTTAGAATTCAGCTCCAAGGAAATATTCACTTATAAGGAAAATAATGTTTAAAAGTAAAGTTTGACAAAAGTCACTAGCACTTTTATATGAAGCCGACTACAAATGATACATCTAAAAATGTTTTATTTAGATCTGCTGAATCTTGAAAACATCAGAATACTGAGAAAAAGTCTCAGAATAGAAAATAAAAATATGGCAGTCCATGATCTGCTAAACTGCTAGCTTTTAGAAACATATTCATGCTTACAACTGGGATATCGTAGGATAATATTCACATGACCAATTCTGTGTATTGTTAGCACTATAAAAATTACATATAAAAATAACATTTTTACGATTTGAGAAAAAGTCATAAAATTGAGTCTTGCTATCAAAAATGGACTAAACATGAGCACTATAAATACCATGTTTCTAACTTGCAGGTAAAATTTTCTGGAAATATATTTTTAATAAAATAATTGAAATCATATTACATATGCTGCTGTATAAATTGTTGCATATTACTTATGCTATTGGATAAATGGAAACCCTGGTGGTGTACTGGTTAAGAGCTACAGCTGCTAACCAAAAGGTTGGTGGTTTGAATTCACAAGGTGCTCCTTGGAAACCCTATGGGGCCATTCTACTCTGTGCTGTAGGGTCGCTATGAGTTGGAAATGACTCAACAGCAATGGGTTTGTTTGTTTGTTTGTTTTTTATTGCATAAATATTTTATGAATAAGTATTTCAAAATATGTTATAGACCCCAACCAAAAATAAAGGTGTACAAACAGACTTTGCCCACGAGCACTTTTCACGCCCTACAGAACTGACATTTAACTTGCTCAGTGCCCCGTTCCAGACAATCCCCTCTGTCGTCATCAGAGCCTAGTCTTCCAGTAAAACACCTGAAAAAGCGTAACCATAATTCAAAGTCATGAATAATGTTTAAAAACCAAAAAAGAGATTGTAGTATTTAGGCAAAGTCAACAATGAAGTAAAAAATAAAGTCCCTGGAAATATAATTACCCTAACAAGTACTGGCTTCTTATCTGTCAAAATAAAATAATTCTGGTTATTATTCTCCAAGATATCATCCTTGAAAATTCATGGGTTAAGGCAAAACATGAAGAATTACGAGTCATATGTTTATTCTTTGTTGTTCAGGACAAGTTTTCCCTCAGCCTTGAAGTTTACAGAAAAGAGATAAAAAGAATACTCTGAGTCCTCACTGTGACACAGACCTTGGATTCTGTGTCTTGGGATGGGGCCTTGAGTGAGGCAAAGAACTAAAACAAGCTCCCTTGGGTTGCTGAACTTTCTGTGATAAAATGGATCCCACACTATAAGTTGCCTTATCTCAAGTGACAGTGTAATTACTCAGAGTGTGTATGTTTAACACTCTTTAATACACTCACCAAACTAAAAAACCAAACCAGTTGCTGTCAAGTATTCCGACTTGCAGCAACCCTATAGTACAGAATACAACTGCCCCATAGAGTTTCCAAAGAGCAGCTGATGGATTTGAACCACTGAACTTTTGGTTAGCAGCCAAGCTCTTAACCACTGTGTCACCAGAGCTCCGATACACTCACCAGTGTCCCATATATTCCAGTAAATAGTCTTTCTAACACATGGGGCTGACATGAGTCAGAATGGACTCAAGGGCAACTAAAAACAAGTCTTCCTGATATCTCTTCAAACATAACTTGCTTCTTCCTTCCTCTCTACTTTTGTTCCAGCTGTCATACCCACCATGTGTGAAATCCTTCCGATCGGTCTGTGTCAGCGCCAGGGATGCTCCTGAATATATCTCCAGCCACACAGTCATCTATTCACTTTTGAATTCCGCTAATACTTACTTGTTCTTCCTTTCTTTCCAGTTCATAATCAGAGACCGTCTTGAAACGTTATTAAACCTTTTTTTCCTAATTAGGACAATTAGGAGAAAATTCGTTTTTGCTCAACACATTTAACCCTCTAAACAATTCCAGGAATCAGAGCCTTCCATTATTCCCATTTTATAGGTAAAGAAACAGACTAAAACAGTACACAGGACTCCTAAGTAGTAGAGCCTGCAGGCAAATTTAAAGTTGCTCCAAAGATCTTGTTTCTTGCACTGAAATATGACCTCAAGTAAATATCTGTTCTCCTCAACTAGGCTGTAAGCTGAGGTCAAAGAGAGTGTCTTTTACTTGTTTCAAATACCTCATACCACTTAGCATGGGTTGGGCAGGTTTTAAAGGCTCTGGAAGAGGAAAGGAGGAGGCACAGAGAATGTATCCAAAGTGTTGCCTACAGGGCTCCATAAAATGTTCAGGTAGGTCTTTACCTTAACAATCCCTTGGAAAAGGTCTAGTCAACTAAAGGCAGAAGCCTTTGCATGCTGGATTCCAGAAATCATCCTCTATCTGGAAACTGGACTATTGTCAGGTGGCAGGCTGCTTTTTAAGATACCAGTATAGGGTCACTACAGGGCTGCTATGAGTCAGAATCTACTCGAAGGCAACCGGTTTGGGGTTTTTTTTTTTTTTGGTTTTTTAGTTTATCTTCCGGAGTTCATGATTTAATAATTTCATTCAAGTTTCCCTTAAAATCATGCCATAAACAAAATGTTATTTTATTTTCTAATTCCTTGATAACCCGGTATATTTTGTTTTCACTAAGTGGATAAAGGTTTACAAACAAAGGAGACAAATAAAAGTACCTTTCCTTCCACAGTAAGCACAGTGTTAAACACTGGGGCACAGACACACATCACCTGCTGAAAACTGCAACAAAGAATGAACAGGGCTGACTAAGGGTTGGCTCCTTCCCAAACGCACAACTATGGAGCCCCCAAACAAAAAGAGTAGTAGAAATGGCCGGGGGTGGGGGGGATGTATTTAAAATAAATCAGGACAAAGCTAACTGCTTATAAAAAAAACATGTAATTACTACCAAAGTCTTTCACTAGCATCATGGCATCCCAGGAAAATGAACAAAAAAAACCCAAAACTAGCTCGATTTCCAAGTTCACCAGTAAGTAACGTAACCACTCAGTTACAGAAGACAGGTTTGACTGCAATTCTGCATCGGGATGTGGGTAATACTGATAATTGAACCAAGCTTCTGCCACATGGCTTAAGAGTCAGCCAAGCCATTAAGAGAATTGCATTCCTACCATGGGGATTTGGGGGTGGGGGGGGGTGTCCATCATTCCTAATATTACACATGCCCCAAAAGTTGATTCAGAAGATTAACTGTATCATCTCTTCATAAAATCAGCACTCAATCACTTCCAGTAGCAATGCTCTTCATCTCAACTTCTATTTTACATTCCCATAAAATGCCAAGTGCATATTGCCCTAATGTCATACAGTAATTTAAATGAAAAGAATAAAATCAATATTTTGCTCCACAGTATAGGTTGCTACTAGTAGTTTCACTGAATCTGCCATTAATTTTGGTCCCTCCACACATTCCTTAAACACAAAACACATCTATTCCGTAAATATAAAGATTTGGGGCTTTTTTTTGTTTGTTTTCTTTAAAGAGAATATATACAGGACAAAACATAGGCTTCCAAATAGTCCATTTCTGACTTACACTGCTTGGTGAACTTTCTGAAATGATGAATATACTAAACATTCCGAGGCACGTCTGTCCCACCATGTAAAAACAAACTTTTAAGTGCAATGCTTGCCAAAAGGAAAATAGCCCAATTGCTATTAATACATATAAGAGAAGGTGTTAGGGTATAAGATAAAGAACGCAAAGTAAAATATAGCATTTTAGGAAAACAAGTAATGCAAAAGAAGCAGACTTGTATATTTCTAATAAGGAATGGTCTCAGAGCTACTTCAAGTTTTCCACCGGTATAAACCACAAACAATGACACAATACACTTCTCTTAATTTCCTATAAGGTGGATGAGAAGACATAAGGGTCTGTGTCGCAGGGAATGCAATCAAAATGGTATGTTTACAAGCCTGTGGAGAAAAACCTCATTTCTCCAAAAACTGTCTAGCCATGATCCTCCTTTAGAAGTTAACCCTTGAAGAACAAAAGTGTCTTGCTTCCACTCTTCAGCTCCCTACTTCCCCAAACCCATCTAGGTGTTTTGTAAGCTGACCAAAACACTCCATAAATAATGATGGTGCACACACATTAAAGTTTGGAGAGCTTCTGCCTTTGAAGTAGGCAGTGACAGTACCAAGGACACACGGGTTCAAATCCAAGCTACATATTAGGCGGGTGGTTTGAAAATGTCAGTTCAAAGAGGCCTGGGGAAAAGCACACAAGCTTCCACCGCCACCACCCTTCCCTTCCCCTCCCCTCTTTCTCTCTTGTTCTCTTTCTCTCTTCTCTTTCCCCGTGGTTTCTCAGGGAAACAATCAAAGCAGGGAAAGCTGGGTTTTAAATTAGTGAGACACACGCTGGGAATATGTAATTCCCAGGAGAAAAAAAAAGAAACTGCTGGTGAGAGGGGTGTGGGGACTGTTGGTAACACGTCTAAGTGACAGTCTTCCCCACCCCCACCCTAATACAACACAAATCCATAGATTCTTCCTCGACCCTCTTCTCCCAGTTCCGAGTACTCTATTCAACTTGACCCTTAATCCTAATAATTTAGGGACCTGGAAGGCATCCTCTGTGCAAGAGTGTCTCTAAGTATATGTGCCCAATTTTCTGGAAGCCCCTGAATCCGGACAGCTGTAGCAGGCGAGGGATGCTCCCACCGGGTAAGGGGTGAAAAAAAAGGGGGGAAAAGAGATGGAGACAAGAGGAAAGGGATGTGGAGCTGCGCTCTAGGGCGAGTGGCAGAAAGGAAGACAGGGAAGAAAGAAAGGATGGGAAGGAAGTGAGGCTGGGAGAGAGGAAGAAAGGGATGAAAGAAAGGCTGGAAGGGAGAAAGGAGGGGAGAAGAGAGAGGGATGTTGGGAAGGATGAGGGCGGGAGGGTTGGGGAGCGGGGAGGGAGGGTGGATGGAGAGGATGGGAGGGAGGCAGGGAGGAGTGAGGCAGGCAAGGATGGAGGATGCTCTGCCCGGGACTCACCTCTGTGGGTCGGTGGGAGTTTCTCGCCTCCTTCTCTTTCTCGCTCGTTTCCAGCAGCTGGAGGGCTAAACACAGAAGGGACTGGAGACGCAGTGGTGGGGAAGAGGGCAGTGGCTGCTGCATCCGCCTCTGGCCGAGGTGCGGTGCCGCCTGCTCCGCCCGCCTGCCCGGGTCTCCGCCTCACTCGGGGCTGGACGCGAAGCCGCTCCCCCGTCCCCCCGCCCGCCCCGCGTCCTGCCCAAGCGCGAGCGGCAGCGGCCCGGATCGCCGCTAGGGGAGGCGACCAGTGCGCAGGCGCGGCCGCTCGCTCGCTCGCGCGCCCTCGCGGCGCCCAAGGCTCCAGGGGGCTGGCGGCGGCAAAGCGCGGGCGCGGGCGCGCGCGCGGCCAGGGGAGCGCCTGAGCGGGCGGGGCGGGGGCGGAGCTGGGGTGGCGCCGCCGGCCCAGCTCCGCAGGTGGGGGGAGGGGACGGCGGAGAAGGGGCGACGCCGAAGGGCGCAGGTGCCGTGTCCATGACAACCGCGTTACCCAGCGGACAGGGGCCCAGAGCGCAGCCGCCCGGAGCGGCTCGGCCAGCGGGTAGGGACCTGGTTCGAGGAGCAGTCTGGAGAAGGAGAAGGGACTGGGGGCGCAGAGTAAAAGGAAGGGTGAGCCCAGGAGGCTGCAGACACGTGGCAGGAGGAGGGCAAGGCCTCAGTGCAGCGAAGGTAGTTAACTGACCTGGGAGGGATGTTTGTTGGGACAGGAGCCCAGGGAGGAGGGGGACTGGGCCTTAAAAGGACCTAGGAGAGGATGAAAGTGTTACAACAAATTGAACATTTGCTCATTTAACAAGTCTTTGTTGAATGCTGTCTCTGTAGAAGACATTACGATTCTTTGTTAATTATTTAGCCTCTAATTTTTACCAGGCACTTTACCTAGGAACTTTGAAATATCCAAAAATGTTTAAGACCTGGCTTTGGTCCTCGTGCATCTTATACTCTAGTTGGGGAACTTACATAGCCAGGACAGGGAATACACGCCCTGTCCATCCCCAGGAACTGAGGTTTGATGATGGTGCAGTGTCACTGTTACAGAACTGCTAGGACGGAAAAAGGTACAGAGCTACATACAATGTGAAACACAGCCACAGTTATCTTTGTTCTGCCACAGTGCCAAAAGAGACAAAATACAATAAAACCTATGGCAGTTTGGTATGACTGGAATGATGCTGGTTTCACAATATGCTACCTGTTTGGTCTTTTGCTCTCTCACCAGCATCAATATGTTTGCTCATGTCGACACTTCCACGGCTTTCTATCATTTGTTGCACGATTTTTTTTGTAGTTGTTTTGTTTTACTCTTTTTCATTGGTTACTTCAGCTATGTTACCAGTCTCCTTCTCTTTCACAAGTTGGCCTCTCCCGTTGACTGAAAAATGTCAAGCCTTGGTGTCTTTCTTTCATTCCAGGGAATGACTTAATGTAATAACCTCTGTAGATTACTCAGTCTTTATCTCCCAACATCTCCTTGCCTTTCGTTTATCTTGCTCCCATCACTTTACCAATTTAACAATTCATGGGAGAGAGTAGGCAGGAGTCACCTAGAGAAGATTAAGAAAAACCTCCTTAGTAGGCAACGATGGTTCAGGACCATGGACAGTAACAGCCCTTGCTCCTCCCACCGAACGTTTTCTTTAGGCGCTGCCTGTAGAAGCCAGAGACGCAGGAGATTAAGAAGGCATCAAATGTGCCCGCTTCAAGAAGTGAATGTTGAGCGCCAAATGATTTGTGCCAAAAGATATAAGCACCGTGAAAAAAGAAAATACTATACCGTGGACTGGACTGGAGTAGGTAGGGATAAAGTAGGTCTTCAGCTAGACTTTAGAGAAAAGAAGGGTAAGACTTAGAGAAGCATAGTAGAGCTCAAAAGGGGTGAGAGAGGGGTAGTTTAGCCAGCGAAGAGCTTCAGTGAAAACCTCTGCTATACCTTACTGGAGGCAAACACCTCTGATTTTGAAAGGTCCAAGAACGCGGAAAGGGTGAAGTAGTGTCAGTTAAGTCAGGTGGAACACTCACTCAAGGACTGACATTTTTGTTCTTACTACTGTCAGTTTTCCTTCTCTAGTCTAGTCCGGCTGGAGGGAATAAACTAAACAATACGGACCCAAGTGTTATCGACAATTTACCTCTTAAAAGTTCGAAAGGGTCGTTTACAGCTGTGTGCATTGTTTTAAATCAGGCTTAAATTTATAATTTAAAATTAACTAATTTTTGTGTTTTCATTGGCAGCAGACTGACAAAAATAAAGCCTAAGCTAGGAAATATATTGTGTTGTCAAAATTAGATTCCCTTCTTTCTTTTTTTGAGGTTAATTTCAAGTATGTTGTATATTATTGAGACATTTTAAAAGGCATTTGTAATATATGTGCAAGCTTTTGTCCATGCAATTGCTTTAAATTAGAGTTAAGAGAAAAATAACAGCATAAAAACAATCCTTTATTTCTCAGACCCTTGGCCTCCCTCACTCCTTCAAAATTCACCACAGTGTCGTCTGTCAATCAGATGGTGATAAGAAATTGCTCAGGCAATGCATTTAAGTTGCCAGGAGGCAAATCGCAGCAAGGGTTTTTATTCCCTGTCTCCGGGGAATTTACTAACTCTTTTTTATGTTTTGAATAAAAAGGGACCTCTACCCCTGCCAGTGCTATGAAGACATGCAAATTTATTATTATTTTAGCCATATGTATTTCTGATAACACCCTAAACATTCTTGTATAAATAATGGCTATCAGTGGATACTGAAAAGCTATCATTTGTCCCCATTCTAAACCAAAGGAATAATTTTTTATCTTTATTTCTTTTGTTTCGAGATTGCTTGTGAGTCTGACTGTTTTGAATTTTCTTGATTTAAGTGGTGTCCTTCATTTCAATGACATAAACATACATAACCCTTGGAAAAACAAGCAATTTTCTCCTTCCCACACTCATGTTAGAGATTTATACCAGTATACATAATGCACAAAAAAGGAGTATTGCTAGAGGAACAGTATTGTGTTTTAATGGAAGAATACTGTATGTAATTGTAATACAT